>NC_037596.1:4560273-4860273 GCF_003073045.1 Pomacea canaliculata
GACCTACCCATGAACACTGCCAGTAGGTTCGTTGTGACATCCAGTGTTCCTGTGAAAGTACGTGCAATACATGTAAAATACAGTAAAGGAAAAACACTGGCAGACGCAAATGAGAAAACCGAGAAAAAACTGGAATCATAAAATATTGGTAAGTATGTAAACACTGAAAATAACGAGGAGATAAGAGTGAAAGCACGAAAGCCTCACAGGCCGCGTGAAGTTGCAGACGTAGGTGATGTTTCTGCACGCGTACCAGCGGTCGCCACGGAGCCAGAATGGAAGCAGGATAAGTCGACACAGACCACACCCTGTTGACACGAACTTGATGCGCAACAACGAGAGAGTAAACACTTCATCATTGAGTAAAACAGAAAGATACTAAGCAATAATCACATAAAATCAGCTTAATTCTGTCCGTATTCGAGCGCGAGCGTTATTATAAAAAAGAAGAGCAAGACAAATGAAGCAGGATCACACCAGCTGAAAAGGGAGAGAATAAAATAAATAGGACATAAGAATAAAGTGAGGCAAGATGACAAGGAAGCTAGTCTGACCTTACATTTTACCCACCGTACTGGGTAGATGACATAACCTAGTCTTATGCAATGAATTAATAAAACACGAAAACATAGTCTATCATCTTGTCAAGAATAACGAGCTGCGACAGTCACAGCTCGCAAAGTCAGCATTTTATTTTTGTGACGGAATGAAGTAGCTGGGGAAACAGGTGTAAAACGCAAGCAGACAGTGAAACAGGCATCTTATTATACGAGTTATAATGTATAACATCACAACTCACTGGACTCTAGTCCGTTAAGGTTTCGGACGAAAGCTGGAAATTACCTGACGTAACATAAGAGAAACAATTTATCTCTCACACACACACGCTTCTGCAATTTATATTACGTTTGATATTTCAATAGCATCTTGAGAACATCTTCGACTTACAATTTATCACAGTAAGGAGTGAAAGTTAAGAACGAGAAATACAAATAGAAACAAAATGGAGAAAACAGAGACTGGAGAGTTAGAGGGTTCCGACGATTTTCATCTTTCAGTCCGAGTCACCCTGTAAGGAATGCAGTAAACTGCCGCCGACTGACATGGTTTGCCGTGGCCAGTTGATGGTCGCTGCCACGCTTCCAGTTTGTCAATCGTTGTGGGTCTAAATACTCGGCGATCCAGCCACCCTGCCAAAGGCGATACGACTTGCAGGTGTACGATCGCCACAGAAAAGCTCTGAAATAAAGTGAAACGGAACAGCTAATACAGGAAAATAATATATTAAAATATACCTATATATGACATGAAACCTCTTAGAATTTGTATGATCGCTTTTTAAAAAATATCTAAACAATCAATCTTCCAATACATACTACATACACTAATTTCCCGTCCACAACTACCACAGAAACAATTCATCAATCATAAACAGAATCTTATTCGATATTACAGAATCTACCTATAATCACACCCACAATGTCCCTGCATAACCAACACATAGATAACATAAATACATAGCTATTCTGTATTTATACACATAATAATTTATACCTACTTCACATCTCGAGCAGACAACGCACTCGCTGGGACCCTGAAGGGAACGATGACATTAACGGACTGGCAGAGCTCGACAAACAGCTATTCTCCAGTCTGTAACAGTAACTTTCCTGTCGTCGGATGCAAGCTACAACACACAGGCTTTTCTGGAGGTACAAACACACAAGAGGACTAATACATATAATTCCCAGCTTAAACTTACTGTCCTTGTTGAAAGGACTGATTACATGATGAAACAAATACAAATGTCATGCTACAAATAGTGTTTGTCACACTGTGTCACAGTGCAGCCAGCAGCAGACCATAAAGGCAACAACTCAACTGCACTTTGACTGTTCGCTCTTGCGGAGTCTGTTGATGACTCGTCTGTCTTCGCCCGCCAGTCGGGTCAGATATTTTCTGTGACCAGAGGTGTGGTCCCCGAACAGCGAACCCCCCACACCTGGATCAGGGCCTTGACAATAGACGGTCGTGCTGACCACACCTGCAGTAAACAGACACAACCATGTTACTGCCTCTCCGTCTCCAGAACTTCAACACACGACTGTATTTTAGCGCTTACACATAATTTTGCTGTGAAAATGATGGCTTTACCTTCAAAGTCCTTCTAAGGAGTCAGGTACCCACTCTCGCCAGATGAGTTTACTGAGGAAAGTTGGCTGCGCTACACGGGTATTGAACCTAATTTTTCAGTTCGCACGCCAGGACTTTAACCACTTGCCTATCACTTTCTGTCAAATAATTGTGATCACCCCCCGACAGGACAGTTTGCTTTGCGCTGTCACTAAGCACGGTCTAATCAAGACTTGAGGTCACAGAGGTCCTCATGTCAGAGGGTAAAGTTCAAGTGAGGACGTCACATTACTTTTGCTCGGAGCTTGGAAGTCGCCGCGAAGTAGAAACCAGCCGTCTGATGACCGGACCAGTGGCCGCACAGCTACGTTAACGTAATCCTTGGTGCCGCGTCTGCAAATGACATTTGCTATCACGTGACCACCATTACTGGCACACATATATACATAAATAAACATGCGCCTCACAAATAAAAACTCACAAGCATATTATAACAGGCAATTTTCCATCTTTAGGACGAGGAACAGATTTACAAAATTGTTCACTCATTCTCTCTGAGTAGATATCATCATTATTTTACCACTATAATTGTCAGTGTCATTGGCTTTGTCAATTGTCTTTCTTTCTCATTCTAATATCTTAGCATAGACATCAACTGATGCTGACCTGGAAACTCGAAGCTGACCTCCAGCCCATCTCTGCCCAGTTACGGGAAGGTCGTTGAGAGCTTGATTAGCTCGCACGCGGTAGTCCTTGCCGGGCACCTTGGATGATCTGCCCTGACCCACCAAAAGTCTGTCCTGCAATACAAAAAAAAAAAAAAAAACCCCCAAAAAAACAAACTTCAGGTTTATAACTGGACTGAGAATTGAATGTCAAGCCTTGAACCCTTTTTCTGATGGTCGCGCAATCGGTTAATCTTAGGGCGAGTCAGACCCAGTGGTCTTCCCCAAGTTCAGACTAAAACTGATGAGACAAGAGAGTAAGACTCTTTCTTGTATGTTTGTCAGTCCCAGTCCCACGCAGGACTCGTATTCATGAAAATTATGTTGTTTGCCTGACACCCTAAAATGATGATGAATCGGTTACCCTCAGATAGTGGCTGTAACCTTGTGTTTATGGCATTTTGTAGGACTACTCACACCGAGGGGAAGGTACACAAATAAGAAACACTGTCTCGGTTCAAAACTAATCAGTCCAACCTTTAAACATTCTAATTAATACATGATATGCTATTCTCAGCTGTCATGACATAAAAAGCATGTTTACACTTAATGTTTGCTAAAGACTCGTCACACATGTTGTATTTGTATTACACACACCTGTTGGTCACACTGAGATACTGTTTTACCAAGCGGGTATCATCCATGCAGTCAGTTACAGACGAAGTTTCCAGGCACTGGTTCCACGAGCGGTGCCAGCCTCAAAGCTCCATTCTTCAGCAGCTGGCGTTGACCAAAGTCAGCAACAGGCACTGCACAGGACGGTTACAGCCTGCATGCTCAGTACAGAGCACCTGATTCCAGAGTCTACTACAAACTCACTTTTCTCTAATCCACCAAACTACCCTCCTGATGACTATTTATAGTCGTCCGTTATCTGACGAGTGCATTGACTGTATTTCGACAGAGAAAAACAAAAACTTGAGAAGATAAGAAGGTAAAAGCGGCAATTTTGTACCTGTGTGATTTCAGTGCACCGAGACAAAGGGATGTTAAAAAATCTCTCAGAAAGTTGAGAGATAACAGTGTGGGGCAGTGGATGTTCAGGATAAGATATTTACGTGCTCAAGGCCATGATCCTGAAACAAAAGCTATAGTATCGCCTGCTCTTAAAAAAAAAAAAAAAATTCTTATTTTTTTCTGAAAACACAGTTGTTCTGACACCGATTAATTAATAGGAAATTTCTACTCCTTTCTCATCTCTTTGTGTTTTGTTCTATTGTCTGTTGGATCTGTCCTATATTTATTTCCTTTTAGTGTTCATATCTGAATTGTAGTTGTTTTGTTGTGGTCATCTGGGCTGGCAGGGGGAGATTTCCTTTCACACGCTGGGACAGGTCTCAATATGACACATTGCAGATGTTTTCGTGTTTTTGTTGTTCCTGTGTTTGTTAGGATTAAGACATACTAGTTAATTATTTAAGAAAGAAATTATTGGTAGATACTGCCACATCATCACAAATACTGTTAAGGTGAGATCTATAATATAAGAGTGATTCAACATTATATGTAGAATTTAAATCATATGTGTATATGTAAATTTTCTGTGGATATCTGTGATTGACAAAGACTGTGCTAGAGTGTATATACACACGCGCGTGCGAGTAAGACATAAAATGCTTGCATATAAAAAGTTACTGGTGGGTGACTGAACATATATATACAGAAGCGAGTGTGTGTGAGTGTTGAAGAGTTTCGGTGGTGTGATCATCAGATACATCATCCAGTCCAACCAGCTCAAAAACAGAACCCTAGAATAGGTTTTGCAATGTCTTGGGCAACTTTTTACAAACCTGAACAAACGATAAACGCACAGGAACGTGAAAATTGGTGTCAAAAATAATCATTTGTTATATCTCTAGGAAGTGTTTAAAAAAGTGTTTATTAAGGTGTAGCTACCGAAGTTGCAGAAGTCTGTCAAACTTTCTATTCCACCCGACGTCAGGTAGTAAAACCACATTTCTCGGTAGTAATGATACATTACCCGTAAATTAAAAAATGTGTCAAGGGATAGCAACAGATGAAAAGCGAAGGAGTGTACAAAATTGTCTGTATTTAATTGGCCTAAGAATCGTTATCAATGCTAATTAATGTATAGAACCTGTGTACTCATTGTCCGTAACAGTGTACGCCAATGGTGTGTACAAACTGTTCATGAGATCTTGCTCTATGTTAGTTAAACCTCAACCACTTCCTTTTTACTATTCACCAGTTTTCTCTTCCAAAATTCAACTTTATACTAACAGTTTTATTTTGAAATTCTAACTGGTCGTAGAGAGTTTTATCATAATTTTTTTGTTCTGCCTACACCTTTTAGCTAGGCCTCTCTCTATTAGTTCATATACATCCATCCATTCCAACACAGTTTTTTTTTTTTTTGATAATTTTTTTTTTCAGATGTTACAGTTAAAGGCGTGTATACTATGCTCGTACATTGACAGAGACGGTCTTGGCACCGGTGCCCAAGGTGAAAGTCTGGCGCAGGTTGGTCAGTTCATGACCTTTGTACACCACGCGCAGCTCGTAGTCACCGTGGAAACCGCGAACTGTGTAGTGGGAGGAGGCGGCGGCGAGCGGCCGGTTGTCGTTGGTCATCCACTGCTTCTCCAGCAGGTCCAGCACGCGCACGCTGATGGGGTCAACTGGAAACATGATACAGCAGGAGCGTTGCCAACGTCTTCAAACACAAGGTATAGAGGTCTTAAACACATAGTATAGACACAAAACAAGATATTGCTAGCCTTGCTAAGGACTTCTCTCCTCCCAACACTAATGTCACCCAACCCAAATCTAGAAAATTTATGGTCTAAATTCTTTATTTCGCCACCTGTTATCTCACCGACCCCGCTTCTCGCCACACTTGGGTGCAGAACGGATTTCGATCAAGGTTGGTTGGTTGGATCGTTTATTTGTTGGAAATTTAGTAGTTATTTAGTAGTAACCATGTCCCGATAACAACCCTTTGAAAAAATTATCATTCGCCTTTAGGAAAAGAAGTCAGGATCTTATTTCTCTTCAAAATGAGACTAGACTATTTTCTTCAATAACGATGAAAATATAATAAATGCAATCAGAATTTTCTTCGTGTGACAAATCATACCACGTGTTTGTGATCGTTCAGCTCTAAGCTTACCTGCTTAGTACCATCAGCGGCCTCTTTGTAGCCCTCGAACTCCCAGAACACGATGCCCTCCACAGCCGGGTGTCCATACAGGGCGCGCAGGCCACGTTCGTAAAAGTCAGCTTCACGGTTGGGGTCATCGTCCTGAGCGCTGAGCTCCGTCACCCACAGGGGTACACCTACCTTTGCCAGGGTGTCCAGGCGCTCCTGAAAATAGAAAGGACATCAATACAAAAATTCGTGATTGTCATGGTTACCGACGTTTTTCTGTATATGTTTTGGTTAGCAGACGACCATCTACTGACTTCATCTACTGAATAACTTTCTAACTAGTTAGTCATCAGAAGCATTCTTTCGTTCAAATACATCGAAGAATTTCTTTTTTGCAGAATGTTACCTTCACTAGAGTGGGGCTTGGCTCCTGGCCTTTCAGGAAGTGTACTTGGACTCCCATGCCGTACAAACCGACGTTAGCGGCTTTGAACTTCAGACCCTGAGCCAAGAAGGCCTGTGACATCGAGAAAATATTATTATTAGGATCTTTTTTTAGCAAACACTTTTTTCGTTTAACTTGTGTAGGAAAAATTTTGGAAAATGACATTAATGTAAGACTCGCTATAACCATGACTAGAACATAAATTTATACCAAAAAACAATAACAAATCAACTCTCCGTACATCAGTAGCTGCGCCTTGAGCAACCACGTTGTAGTCGTTGAGAAAAAGTTTAACATCCGGGTCAGCAGCGTGAACCATGCGGAAAAGTTCCAGGTCATAGTCTATGTCTTGGACCTCTCCTGGAACCACTGTCCATGTAGGTTTTCGTTGTTGACATCCCAGTGTTCCACCCTGTGAAGAGAAGCGTGCAATACATGGAAAATACTGGTAAACACGGGTAAAAACAGAGGAAACAAAGTAAAAAAAGCAGCGAGGAACTAATTAAGTTCAGGCGAATTAATCGTTTTTATTATTATTTTTTTTAATCTCCAAGGTTTTCTAGTGTTACCAGATCATTCTTTACACATTTATTTTGAAAGGAAGCTTATGCTAGTAAACCACCCATTTAAGTTTTGTGAAGACAACTGTGTTTATGGTAAGATTTGTAGCAGTCGTAGCAGTAGAATGAGAGCCTTACAGGCCGCGGGTGAGGTTGCAGGTGTAGGTGATGTGTTGCTGCACGGCTTTACGCAGCGCGTCGCCACTGAGCGCCTTAATGGAGAGAGGGATGAAGTCGGACACAGACCACACCATGTTGTGAGCACGAACCTTGATGCTGGCAACAGCGAAGTAGGTAAACATTTCATCATTGATATGTATAAACAGGAAATACTGTGTAAACTTAAGTCTTTGTTGTTTGTTTGGTATGTGTGTGTGTGTTATTTAAGGAATGGAAAAGGCCAGGATAGGGTGAGAGCCGTGACAGACAACTGGAAAGAGTGACAGGGTAAAAATATATAAAATAATAAGAGGAGCTTGATAAAAGAACAGAGAAGAAAGAAAAAAAAAACAACAACAGAGGAATTGAAGTTAATGACATTAAGTGCGAGGCTAGTCTACATCGTGACTGTCATAGAGCCTGTTGTCAAGAAAGCAATCAGTCATGGAACTCTTGTTTTGAGGTGAGCTGTAATCGCTAGCTTTAGAGCGGAAGGAAGGTCAATTATTTTATTTGGTGGAGGAAGAGGTGCTGGGACTGAGGGAACAGGTGTTAGAAACAGTAGGGAGCCACGTGAGACCCGTGTTGAAGGTGCTAGTGGCTATGAAGATGATTTGCAGGACACAACTTACTTATGGCTCTTCAGTCCTTTAAGAGTTTGTAGAATACGTGGAACGGAATCCTGAAGACATCAAAGAAAAAAGCAATCACTTTAAAATGTCGGAGCACGCAAACATGCAAGCACACACAAACATACATGAGCATGCCTATATAGATACACATTCTCACATACAAAATAATGCAAACAAACAAACAAACAAACAAACAAATTTACGTAAAAATGTGAGAATATTTTCCGACAGTTTTGTTTTACATTTTACAAGCTTTCACTGCATCCTTCTGGTACATATGTTGACATATTATATCATATTATATCATAATCAAAGAAAAGAGAAAGATGGGAAAGAGAGAGAGAGGGGGGTGTTGATGGTTGATGTTTACCCACCCCTGAAGAATGCCAGTCCAACTGCCGCCACTTGAGCATGTTCCCGGGTGTGGCCCAGTTGAAGTGCTTGTGCACCCAGTCTCTATACGCGTCTTCGGCGGGATCCACGTACTTCCACGAGCTCAAGCCACCCATGCCGAATGGATAGGACTTGCGGGTTTGTACGATCTGAAACACCAACGCTTGACTAGTCTTACACCGAACTGAACCTTAGTGTTGGAATCTGTACTTAAAAACCTTTTATGAGCAATTGATATTGGTCACTTTTAAAAGTTTGTTATCCCTGTATGCCAAACCCTTTGTCCAACATTATTTTGTCTCTGTACAGCTGTTGAGGACTGAGTGAGGGAATTAACTGAAGAAGTAGTGGGCGTGTACTACACACAAAATCTTACCTCTACCTACAACACATGGAATCCTACCTGTATTTTAACATCTGCAGGTGAGACACCACTCGCAGCTGTCACCCTGCAAGGAACAGTGATATTTGTTAAATACTGCATCGAGCACAGGACACAGTTCTATTTCCCAAATATAAATAATTACATCACTTTTTTTCCTCGAGATCCATATCTACAAACATCTTCATAGAGACCCAAGCTATATCCCCACATCTAGATATGCTCAATCAACATGTCGCCTCAGGTTGTATCTTATATTAGTTTCACACTTTACCTTTTAAAAGAATCTATGTAATTTCTAATATCGGTGTTTTTGAAATCTTTTTCTGTGCACGATGATGGTTACAGTGGTGTACATGGAGAACCCAGGGTTGATATACAAGCATATTTTGAAAAATAGTACTGTGTACCAGGCACAGCCTTGTAATTAAAAATAATGTTGCTCCCTACGAGACCTTTAACAGGTCAGTGGAAACCTGTCCTTGTCATCGCCTGAAGGAAAAGCTGAGAAGAGTGAAGTCCGTGGCTGTCCTGTTGTAACGTTTTACGAAAGAGTGTGTTGAATGTGTGCGAGCGCGTGTAAACATCTGCATGTAAACCACGCTCGCCGCACTCTTTCACCTTTTTTCAGCAAAAAGGTCCGGCCAACGATTAACACATTTAATGTTTATGAAATTAATTAGCGATGAGATGTGGATGAAACAAAATAAAAGAACGCTACTCTCTCAGCGTCAACCTCCTCTTACGGTTATCAGACGGCTGGTGAGATGACTGACTGGACCAGCAGGTTAATCCAATGAATCACTTCACGCAGTTCGTGAAGCTAAGGTGATTAAAGCCGTATCGGCGAAAATGTTATATTCCGATTGAATTAATTACTACACCACAACTCGGAATACACATGATAATACTCCACTGGAAAAAACGTTGGATATACGTTGAAGGCAGTTAACACACACTGTTCACTCTTCACGGAGCTCTCTACTCTCCAACTGCTTGGTCTCGACTGTCTCGAGAAACGTTAGCACCACCAAGTTAACTCATCCTTTTTCTCCCTCCTGACCAATCAGGCACCCCTAGCGACCAGGTAACTAGGACGACCTCCTAACAGTCTTTCTTGGAGGCTGTGCCAACCAATCATAAGTACTACATGGTTTCTCCCTCTATTGACTACCGTCGCCGTAGTTACGCTGTGCTAAGCTCATTTACGTCATTCCATACATGACGTAAGAGAATGAGTCACACAGAGCCGCGTCAGTGCTCGCGCGACTGCTCTTCCCTGACCGCAAGGAGAATTAAAAATAAAAGTGAATCTAACTAGATTCGCCTGAATCGCGAATCGTTACACCTGTATTAAACAGTTTTTTAAGGAGTTTCATGTCCTAGTTTCAGGTGGTTAAAGGGGTGACATACATAAAGCACTCATGTCACAATAGTGTTTGTCACACTGTGTCACAGTGGCAGCCAGCAGCACACAGGTAAAGGGCAACAACTCACTGCACGTTGATGTCGCTCTTGCGGAGTCTGTTGATGACGTCGTCTGTCTTCGCCCGCCAGTTGGGGTCAGAGGTTATTTCTGTGACCGAGGCCTGGTCGACAGCGAACCCCACACCTGGATCAGGGCCTTGAAAATAGAAGGTCGTGCTGGCAACTCCTGCAATGAAGAGACACAACCAAGTTACTTCCCTTTGGTCCGTAAAACTTCACACATGACTATAAATTACCAATTACAAAATAATTTTAAAATAAACGTACCTTATATGTATAATAGTAATCGACTATGGCTTAAGACCATGAAATATACTAAAATGTCTGTTTCATACACAAATTAAGGAGGTTTTTTTTAATTGTGCTGTCACTATGCATGGTCTTAAAAAAGATTGAAATAGTCTTTAGACAGTAAGAAATGTTTTTTGCAGGTGTCGCCGTATTTTTTAAGAAGTATTCACGTCCCCCTCTAAATCGTGTCCTCGTGTCAGAGGGTAAAGTTCATGTGATTACGTCACATTACGTTTGCTGGGAGCTTGGAAGTCGCCGCGGAGTAGAAACCAGCCGTCTGATGTCCGGGCCAGTGGCCGCACAGCTGCGTTAACGTAGTTCTTGGTGCCGTCTGCAAATGACATCACGTGACCATCATTGCTGACACACACACTTAAACACGAACACGTGCGCGCCGCACAAATAAAATCTCGCATAAAAGAATCAACATACTTTTTTTTTTCTACTCTCATTCTAAGACGTATTTTTTCCCCTTTTAAGGTGAAGAACAGATTTACAAAACATTTTTCGCGTAATCTTTCACCCATATTAACATACAGTGGATATTATCATTATTGTATCATTATTGTATCAATATAACTATAATTGTTATTGTCTTTTGTCAATTGTGGCTGTCGCTCTTTCTCTCTGCTTTGTGTATGATACTCACCTGGAAAGTCAAAGCTGACCTCCAGCTCGATCCTCTGCCCCAGTTTACCGGGAAGGTCGTTGAGGATCTTGATGTAGCTCTGCACGCGGTAGTCCTTGCCGGGGGTCACCTGGATGCCCTGGCCTGGACCCATCCAACTCGCCGTCCTACACCGCGAAACATCACATTTAGAACTGAGCTGATACTGAATGAATCAGCTACTCGTGGTCAGCGGGTGTAGCCCTGTGTTTTTGGCTGGGTAGGCCTACCCAAGAGCAAAGCAGACTTGGAAAAGATCAGTAGAGAGTGAGGCAAAGGACGTGGGACCAACTGAGGGATGCTGCCGAAAACAGGGTCCGGTGTTGAGGTATTGTTTGTGGCCCTATGCTCCTCAAGAAATGACAAGGAATAAACTAATAAACTACCATGCCTACCCGGACAGTTTATCGGAAGGAGATCCTGTACAATTAGCCGGTAAAATGGCGGAGATAGTGTTTGATCAAATCGAGCACAGAACTGGTTAAGACCTTATAAATAAACTGGGCAAGTAACTTGATATAGAATTGTTTTGTAAATACCGTTTTTTTATTAATCTGAGACTGACATACTAACATACTAACTAGTACACTAAATTACTAACACAATAACTAACATAGAAGCTGACACCCGAACAGACGAGTCGTCGAGCTTCCCTTCGGATCGTTTCTAACATTGGCTTCGGCTTTTTTTTTACCTGTGAGCCATTTTACTACCGAATGAAATGACATCTTTGTTCATTGAATATTTTCACGACGAAAATTATTTGGTAAGAGGAGCAAAATGGAATTTCTATAGTTTACTGAATTTGTAAACATTATTTTTCATGCTTTTCTTAAAAAGCGTGAAGAATTTTACCCTTTGCTAAAATTGCCAACATGCCAGTGGATCAGTTTTCACCTAGTCAGTGAATCATGAACCTGGAAGTTGTTTGTCGCTTCCTTGCTCATGCCGATGTCCATGAATACGAGCCGTGGTTGTGAAGGGTTAACAGTATGAAGCAACACGAGTTTCTGGATATTGTCTAAAGTCACTAACTCTTTATTCCTTTTGAGAAAACTTCGATCACTGTAGCTAACAGAATTATGAAACGACATCTGCTTTAAGTAACATATACAAACTATTATAAAATCAGTTGTAAGTATTGAGTGTTTGCACCTTCCAGGTATGTACTTTCTCACTCAATCTCCTGATAGCTTGAAAGTTATCTAAAAGTCACACTTAGTGAAAGTCTGACCATGTAACCAAGCCCTTATCTTCTGTGTCTTGTGTCGTGCAAATATCATCTGCTCAGATAGGAAATTATTCAGAAACTAAAGGAAAGAAGTGCTGCCACAGTTCAAAGGTAGTCAGTCCTACACCTGAACTTTTTTATCTTGAATTCTATTCAAATCAAACTTCTATGTGCCCCAGTCACAACATTGAAAGAAGGGATTTCTTCTTCGCCCGGGAATAAATTTGAAGAAAGAATAATGAATAAGAGTTGAATATTTTAGTTTCCATGATCGCTTCACCGTCCCAAGATAAGGCACAGTAAACAGAGTGAAAGTCATCATAAATGGGACATTGAGGTCCCCCTGACCCTCAGAGGTCACGAAACTTCCCTCGGCAAACATCAGTCACGCTCTATACTAACACAAAACAGCAACAACAAAAAAAAAAGGTTCGCCTTCTAATTATTTTTCTCTTAGCCACTCGAGTACATAGAAACAGGCATTCTCTAATGCTAAAGCAATAATTCGATAAGGATGATGATGATGATTATTATAATTCTGTTATTAAAGGGTGCAAGCGCGCTGTCGCACAAATATAGTATATAGTATATAGTACAAAGCACCCTTGATGACGAATCAAACATCCATACAGACATGCGTGCGCACACACACACACACACACACACAAACACACGTGATATCATCTTCGATTCTGGCATAACACTCAAACCGACCATTGTTACAGTCGATGCTAAAGCTAAAGACTCGTCACACGTTATATTATTATTTCACACACCTGTTGGTTACACTCAGATACTGTTTACCAAAGCGGGTATCATGTGATGCAGTCAGTTTACAGACGAAGCCCCAGCACTGGTTCCAGGAGGCGGTGCCAGCCTCAAAGTCTCCATTCTTCAGCAGCTCGGCGTTGACCAAAGTCAGCAACAGGCACGTGCACAGGACCGTTACAGCCTGCATGCTTCACCTGATTCCGGAGTCTACTACAAACTGACTTTTTTCCAATCCACCAAACTACCCTCCCTGATGACTATTTTATAGTCGCCGTTATCTGACGAGTGCATGAACTGTATTTTCGGACAGACAGAAACAAAAACCTGAAGAAGATAAGAAGGTAAAAGCGGCAATTTTGTACCTTTGTGGATTTTAGTGCACCGGAGGACAAAGCGATGTTAAATAAAATCTCTCAAGAGAAGTTGACAGATAACAGTGTGGGGCAGTGGATTGTTTCAGGATAAGATATTTACGTGCTCAAGACCATTATCCTGAAATAAAAGCCATAGTATCGCCTGCTCTTTAAAAAAATAAGATTCTTTTTTTTATCTGAAAACACAGTTGTTCTGACACCGATTTATTAATAGGAAACTTCTACCCCTTCCATCATCTCTTTGTGTATTGTCCTTCTATTGTCCCTCGGTTCTGTCCTATATTTATTTCCTTTTAGTGTTCATATCTGAATTGTAGTTGTTTTGTTGTGGTCATCTGGCTGACAGGGGGAGATTTCCTATCACAGGGTGGGGTAGGTCTCAATATGACAGATTGTAGATGTTTTCCTGTTTTTGTTGTTCCTGTGTTTGTTAGGATTAAGACATACTAGTTAATTATTTAAGAAAGAAAATATTGATAGGACATAAAATGCTTGTATATAAAATGTTACTAATTAATGTATAGAACCTGTGTACTCCTCACTGTCGGTAACAGTGTACGCCAAAAGTGTGTACAAACTGTTCATGAGATCTTGCTCTATGTTAGTTAAACCTCAACCACTTCCTTTTTACTATTCATAAGTTTTCTCCTCCAAAATTAAACTTTATACTAACAGTTTTTAGTTTTATTTTGAAATTGTGACTGGTCGTAGAGAGTTTTATCATAATTGTTTTGTTCTGCCCTCACCTTTCAGCTAGGCCCCTCTCTGTTCGTTCATATACATCCATCCATCCACTTCAACACCAGGTGTTTTTATTTTGATAATTTTTTTCAGATGTTACAATTAAAGACGTGTATACTATGCTTGTACATTGACAGAGACGCTCTTGGCATCGGTGCCCAAGGTGAAAGTCTGGCGCAGGTTGGTCAGTTCCTGACCTTTGTACACCACGCGCAGCTCGTAGTCACCATGGAAACCGCGAACTGTGTACTGGGAGGCGGCGGCGAGCGGCCGGGTGTCGTTGGTCATCCACTGCTTCTCCAGCAGGTCCAGCACGCGCACGGCTGAGGGGGTCAACTGGAAACATGAAGTCAGGATCTGATTTCTCTTGAAAATTAGACTAGGTGTCATGACAACGAGTCACCATTAGTATGGTATCGAAGCTACTTTCTTCAATAACGATGAAAAGTATAATAAATGCAACCTGAATTTTCTTCTTGTGACAAATCATACCACGTGTTTGTGATCGTTCAGCTGTAAGCTTACCTGCTTAGTACCATCAGCGGCCTCTTTGTAGCCCTCGAACTCCCAGAACACGATGCCCTCCACAGCCGGGTGTCCATACAGGGCGCGCAGTCCTCGTTCGAAAAAGTCCGCTTCACGGTTGGGGTCATCGTCCTCAGCGCTGAGCTCCGTCACCCACAGGGGTACACCTACCTGTGCCAGGGTATCCAGGCGCTCCTGAAAATAGGAGTGACACCAATACAAAAATTTGTGATTGTCATGGTTACCGACGTTTTTCTGTGTCTGTCTTGGTTAGCAGACGACTTCATCTACTAACTTCATCTACTGATAACTTTCTCACTAGTTAGTCATCAGAAGTATTCTTTAGTTCAAATAGTCGAAGAGCTTTTTTTTTTTTTTTTTTTTTTTTTTTGCAGAATGTTACCTTCACTAGAGTGGGGCTTGGCTCCTGGCCTTTCAGGAAGTGGACTTGGACTCCCATGCCGTACAAACTGACGTTAGCGGCTTTGAACTTCAGACCCTGAGCCAAGAAGGCCTGTGACATCGAGAAAATATTATATTAGGATTTTTTATTTAGAGTTTTTTCGTTTAATGCATGTAGGAAAAATTTTGGAAAATGACATTAATATAATACTAGACTATAACTATGACTACAACATAAATTTATAACAAATTAGTAACAAACAACTCTCCGTACATCTGTCGCTGCGCCTTGAGCAACCACGTTGTAGTCGTTGAGGAAAAGTTTAGCATCCGGGTCAGCTGCGTGAACCATGCGGAATAGTTCCAGGTCATAGTCTATGTCTTGAAGCTTCTCCTGGAACCACTGTCCATGTAGGTTTTCATTGTTGACATCCCAGTGTTCCACCCTGTGAAAAGTAGTGTAAAATACTGGTAAACACGTGTAAAAACAGAGGAATAAAAGTTAAAAAAAAGCAGCGAGGAACTAATTAAGTTAAGGCGAATTAATTTTTTTCTTTCTTTTTGTTTTATCTCCAAGGTTTTCTAGTGTTACCAGATCATTCTTTACACATTTATTTTGAAAGGAAGTACGACAGCTTCTGCTAGTAAACCACCCATTTTAGTTTTATGAAGACAACTGTGTTTATGTAAGATTTGTAGCAGATGTAGTAGTGGAATGAGAGCCTCACAGGCCGCGGGTGAGGTTGCAGGCGTAGGTGATGTGTTGCTGCACGGCGTTACGCAGCGCGTCGCCACTGAGCGCCAGAATGGAGAGAGGGATGAAGTCGGACACAGACCACACCATGTTGTGAGCACGAACCTTGATGCTGGCAACAACGAAAAAGGTAAAAACTTCATCATTGATTTGTACAAACAGGATTTGTGTGTGTTATTTAAGGAATGGAAAATGCCAGGATATGGTGAGAGCCATGACAGACAGCTGGAAAGCGTGACAGGGTAAAAATATATAAAATAATAAGAGGAGCTTGATAAAAGAAAGACAAATACAACAGAGGAATCGAAGTAGATGACATTAAGTGAGTGGCTAGTCTACATTGTGACTGTCATAGAGCCAGTTGTCAAGAAAGCAATCAGTCATGGAACTCTTGTTATGATGGTGAGCTGTAATCGCTAGCTTCAGAGCAGAAGGAAGGTCAATTATTTTATTTGGTGGAGGAAGAGGTGTTAAGATTGGGGGAACAGGTGTTAGAAACAGTAGGGAGCCATGTGAGACCAGGGTTGAAGGTGTTAGTAACTATGAAGATGATTTGCAAGACACAACTTACTTATGACTCTTCAGTCCGTTAAGGGTTTGGAGAATACGGGGAACGGAATCCTGAAGACATCAAAGAAAAAACAATCACTTTAAAATGTTGGCGCACTCACGCTAGCATGACGCACACACAGACATACACGAGCATGCCTATAGATAGAAATGTTCTCACATACAAAATAATGCACACAAACAAACAAACAAACAAACAAACAAACAAACAAACAAACAAACAAACAAATGCAAGTAAAAATATGAGATGTTTTTTCCGATAGTTTTGTTTTACGTTTTACATGCTTTCCCTGCATCCTTTTGATGCATATGTTTTATATCCTAATCAAAGAAAAGAGAAAGATGGGAAAGAGAGAGAGGAGGGGGTTGTTGGGGTTGCTGACGACTCGGGTACCAGTACTCTTTACCCACCCCTGAAGAATGCCAGTCGAACTGCCGCCACTTGAGCATGTTCCCGGGTGTGGCCCAGTTGAAGTGCTTGTGTACCCAGTCTCTATACGCGTCCTCGGCGGGATCCACGTACTTCCACGAGCTCAAGCCACCCATGCCGAATGGATAGGACTTGCGGGTTTGTACGATCTGAAACACCAACACTTTAACTAGTCTTACACCGAACTGAACCTTAGTGTTGGAATCTGTACTTAAAAAACCTTTTATGAGCAATTGATATTGGTCACTTTTAAAAAGTTTTTGTTACCTCTGTATGTCAAACCTTCTGTCCAACATTATTTTGTCTCTGTGCAGCTGTTGAGGACTGATTAAGTGAATAAACTGAAGAAGTAGTGGGCACAAAATCTTACCTCTACCTACAACACATTGAATCCTACCTGTATCTTAACATCTGCAGGTGAGACACCACTCGCAGCTGTCACCCTGCAAGCAACATTGATATTTGTTACATACTGGATCGACCACAAGACACAATTCTATTTCCAAAAATACTATGAATAACATCACATTTTCCTTGGGATCCAGGGTCTACAGACATCTTCATAGATGTAGCCCCACAACAGCCACTAGATATGCTCAATCAACATATCGCCGGAGGCTGTATCTTATATTAGTTTCATACTTTACCATATAAAAGAATCCATGTAATTTCTAATTACAGTGTTTTGAATCTTTTTCTGTGCATGATGATGGTTATAGTGGTGTATCTGGAGAACCAAGGGTTGATATACAAGTATATTTTGGAAAAAAGTACTGTGCACCAGCCACAGCATAGTAATTAAAAATAATGTTGCTCCCTAGGAGACCTTTAACACGTCAGTCGAAACCTGTCCTTGTCATCGCCTGTAGGAAACGATGCCGAGAGTGAAGTCCGCGGTTGTCCTGTATTATACAGTTTTTAAGGAGTTTCATGTCCTTGTTTCAGGGTGGTTAAAGGGGTGACATACATAAAGGACTCATTTAGCATTTTGTCACACTGTGTCACAGTGGCAGCCAGCAACATGCAGGTAAAGGGCAACAACTCACTGCACGTTGATGTCGCTCTTGCGGAGTCTGTTGATGACGTCGTCTGTCTTAGCCCGCCAGTCGGGGTCAGAGGTTATTTCTGTGACCGAGGTGTTGTCGACAGCGAACCCCACACCTGGATCAGGGCCTTGAAAATAGAAGTTCGTGCTGACAACTCCTGCAATGAAGAGACACAACCAAGTTACTTCCCTTTGGTCTCTAAAACTTCACACATGATTATAAAATATCAATTACAAAATAATTTTAAAATAAGCGTGCCTTACATGTATAATAGTAGTCGACTATGGCTTATGACAATGAAATACACTAAAATGTCTGTTTCATAAACAAATTAAGGAGTTTTTTTAATTGTGTTTAAATGTATGGTCTTTTAAAAAAATTGAAATAGTGTCTAGACAGTAAGAAATGTTTTTTGCAGGTGTCGCCGTATTTTTTAAGAAGTATTCACGTCCCCCTCTAAATCGTGTCCTCGTGTCAGAGGGTAAAGTTCATGTGATGACGTCACATTACGTTTGCTGGGAGCTTGGAAGTCGCCGCGGAGTAGAAACCATCCGTCTGATGTCCGGACCAGTGTCGCATAGCTGCGTTAACGTAGTCCTTGGTGCCGTCTGCAAATGACATTTGCCATCACGTGACCACCATTGTTGACACACAAACACACTTAAACACGAACACGTGCGCGCCGCACAAATAAAATTTCGCATAAAAGCATAAACGGACTTTTTTTCTTCTCTTATTCTAAGACGTATTTTTTCCCCTCTTCAAGGAGAAGGACTGATTTACAAAACATTTTCGCTTAATCTTTCGCCAATATTAACATACAGTGGATATTATCATTATTGTATCAATATAACTTTAATTGTCATTGTCTTTTGTCAATTGTCGCTGTCGCTCTTTCCGTCAGTTTTGTGTATGATTCTCACCTGGAAACTCGAAGCTGACCTCCAGCTCCATCCTCTGCCCCAGTTTACCGGGAAGATCGTTGAGGATCTTGATGTAGCTCTGCACGCGGTAGTCCTTGCCGAGGGTCACCTGGATGCCCTGGCCTGGACCCATCCAACTCGCCGTCCTGCACCGCGAAACACTTCACATTTAGAACTGGGCTGATACTGAATGAATCAGGGATCCGTGGATAACGGGTATAGCCCTGTATTTTTGGCTGGGTAGGCCTACCCAAGACCAAAGCAGACTTGGAAAAGAACAGTAGAGAGCGAGGAAAGGACGTGGGAACCACAAGGGCCCAACTGAGGGATGCTTCCGAAAACAGGGTCCGGTGGCGAGGTGTTGTTGTGACACCTGAACAGACAATTCGTCATGCTTCCCCTCAGATCGTTTCTCAGATTGGCTTAGATCAATCATGCCTTCGGCTTTTTTCCCCTGTGGGTCATTTTATTACCGAAATATCATTGTTCTTTAATATTTTCATGACAGAAATTATTCTGTAAGAGAAGCAGAATGGAATTTTTATAGTTTACTGAATTTTTTTTTAAAATCATGCTTTTCTTACCTAAACAAAACATGGACAATCTTACCCTTTGCTAAAATTCCTAACATGCCAGTGGATCAGTTATCTTCCCCTAATCAGGGAATCATGAATCTGGAAGTTGTTTGTTTGTCGGGTTAACTTAACCCTTCTCTTCCCTGCTCATGCCGATGTCTATGAATACGAGCCGTGGTTGTGAAGGGTTAACAGTTGGAGGTCAATACGAGTTTCTGGATATTGTCTAAAGTTACTAACTCTTTATTTCGTTTGAGAAAACTTCGATCGCTGTAGCTAACAGAATTGTGAAACATCTGTTTTAAGTAACATATACAATTTATTATCAAATCAGTTGTAAGTCTTGAGTGCTTGCACCTTCCAGGTATGTACTCACTCAATCTCCTGATAGCTTGAAAGTTATCTAAAAGTCACACTTAGTGAAAGTCTGACCATGTAACTAAGCCCTTATCTTCCCGGTCTTGTGTCTTGCAAATATGAACTGCTCGGATAGGAAATTATTCATAAACTGAAGGAAAGAAGTGCTGCCACAGTTCAAATGTAGTCAGTCCTACACCTGGACCTTCTTATCTTGTATTCTATTCAAATCAAACTTCTATGTGCCCCAGTCACAAGGGATTTCTTCTTCGCCCGGGAATACATTTGAAGAAAGAATAATGAATAAGAGTTGAATATTTTAGTTTCCACGATCGCTTCACCGTCCCAAGATAAAACACAGTAAACAGGGTGAAAGTCATCATAAATGGGACATTGAGGTCGCCATGACCCTCAGAGGTCACGAAACTTCCCCCGGCAAACATCAATCACGCTCTTTACTAACACAAAACAGCTAAAAAAAAAATTCACCTTCTAATTATTTTTCTCTTAGCCACTATAGTACATAGAAACAGCAATAATTCGATGATGATAATGATGATGATGATGATGATGATGATGATAATGATGTTGATGATGATGATGATGATAATAATTCTGTTATTAAAGGGTGCAAGCGCGCTGTCGCACAAATTTAGTATATAGTATAGTATATAGTATATAGTACAACGCATCTTTGATGACGAATCATTCATGCATACAGACATGCTCTCATACACACATTATATTATTATTACACACACCTGTTGGTTACACTCAGATACTGTTTACCAAAGCGGGTATCATCCGATGCTGTCAGTGTACAGACGAAGTTCCAGCACTGGTTCCACGAGGCGGTGCCAGCCTCAAAGTCTCCATTCTTCAGCAGCTCGGCGTTGACCAAAGTCAGCAACAGGCACGTGCACACGACCGTTACAGCCTGCATGCTTCACCTGATTCCGGAGTCTACTACAAACTGACTTTTCTCCCAGTCCACCAAACTACCCTCCCTGATGACTATTTTATAGTCGCCGTTATCTGACGAGTGCAGGAACTGAATTCTCGGACAGACAGAAACAGAAAAGTTGAGGAAGATAAGAAGGTCGGGGTGAGAGCAAAAACCTTGTACATGTGTGGATGTCAGTACATTGGAAGACAAAGCGATGTTGAATAAAACGGTCTGAGACATTGAGAGATAACATGGGCGGGGCCAGCTAATTGTTTTAGGTTGATTTATATTTTACGTGTTCGAGGCCACGACCCCAAAACAAAAACCGTTGTGTCACTTGCTTGTATAGGTGGGAAAAAGATATGAACATACAGTTTATCTACAATATAATTTATTACTAGGGATTTCTTCTCCCTTCAATTATCTTTCTGTAAATTGTCCGTCATTTTTCTGTCGGTTCTATCCTGTGTTCAGCAGGTAAGAATTTCCTTTGAGTTTTCATATTTGGTGTAACATATAAAATGTAATTCAGAAAATAGGAATGCTTCAACATTATTTACAATTTAAAATCATTTGAATATCACTACAGGAAGCGAAGGCGCTGACATGCAGTTGTTAGACCATTTTCTGGGACGAAACATGAAGCAAGGAAACAGCAGGTTCGAACCTAGAGTGGACACCTGTCTTGTAAAGTCCTTTAGTGTGGAGAAAATATACAGGCTGCTACTTCGCGAGAACGAGTGTAAGAGCACTGAGGGACAACTGTGTACTTTCCGCCCAAAACATCCTATAATAAGATTTATCTTCGATACTGTGTTAGGTTGACAGAACTGGGAAAACTAGTTTTTGTTCACTAACAGTCTGAGCCCATTGACTCTTGCTGTTAGGTCTGTGCAGTCATCTTCACTTTACCTTCTCTTACAAAAAGTCATCTAGAATAATGATAGTGTGTGTGTGTGAGAGAGATAGTGTGTACATGAGTGTGTGTGTGTGTAAGTGATAGTGTGTGCCCACTAATGTACACACTTGGCTCTTATATATTTCATTCTCTGTTCAAATCATAATTATTGAATATAATGAAATTGATTGTTCATTGAACAATGTTGGTTTTGGGTTACTGTAGGTTAGATGTGTGCACTGAATGCTTACGTTACAGACAGTTACATTGACTGATCACACCAACACAAACACCGCTCACTCACCTAAACTTTACTCGAATACATATTTCTCCACTTTACTTACTCTCAAACACAAATATTGGTTTGCACGGAGTAGCTTGCCAAGTCGGTATTGAAAGAAAAAACATTTGTAAGGAAAATTCGGTACCCACTGAACATTGGGAATACAGTTCAGAAGACCCACCCTGTGTGTCAACAACCGAGTGTTCTCAATAAAAGTGTCTCTACACAAATTCTCATTGCGCACTATTCAACGGTTTCCAATAAGGTTCTTCTTCTAAAGTATTGTAGTAACACAGACACACACTCTTTCTTTCTCTGTCTGTGTGTGTGTGTGCTCGCACGCATGACCTGTCTGCATATATGAATGAGTGTGTGGTCTACCCTGACCTGCACTGTTGGGGTTGTTAAAAGTACTCATGACCCGGGCACAATGCACAACACTTAGCGCAGAGTCAGCTAAACACCTCTGTACCCTGTCAGTACCCGGGATAACCATACCGCTAGAGCCTAGCAACGCTCAGTGTACCCGCCCATTGAGCGCTGCACCACCAAGTGATACAGCTGCAAAACAGTGACGCCTGTACCCAGGGAATCCACAATCCACCCGGTCTCACCTCTAACCTCATGAACCAGTTTCCTGTGGTTACCAGGCCACAGAATCGCTGACGTGTCTGGTGGGGTAGATTCGTACACGACCTTTACAGGGCCACCCACGCGAGACCTGGGTAGGCGAATGCTAGCTGTTCAGCCAGGCGTGACTGTGTCTGGCCGGTACCCAGAGGCAGTGCGGTTAGACACCCGCATGGACTAGAAGATAACACGACATAGTTGCGGACACCACGACAAAGGTTGCTACAGCGCAACACAGAGCTCTGGAACCGGACAGCTTGTAGAAACGGGATGTTTGATCTTTCCAGGGTGGAAGGAAAAGAATAATCAATGTGCATTAATTCCCGGTCTTCAGGGTAGAACAGACACCGGCAAGCGGGGTGGTTTCACTTGCAGCTGTTTTGTTTTCATGGACTGTCGAGTGTTGTCAGCGAGAATTATAGTCCTTCTGGAATTTGTGTTGGCTAAGGAAGGTCACATAACATCGTTTAACAGACACATCGGTGTTAATTAATATTATTGCCTGATGACACTTCTATTACGAGGACAGAGAGTGTGACTCGGGATTATACACGAGGACGACGAGCTGCGTTACCCTCCCCACCTCGGAGAGGTCAGGAACTGCTCAATCTCGCCCTCAGGTCATGTGAGGTCAGCGCCAGACTCGCTGTTACAGGATGGTGGCTGCTGCAGCAAAGACACACCTGTGATGAAGGAGAGAGACACAGGTACAGGTGTACAGGGAGGTAACTCGCCATGCTATCATGTCCGTGCTGGAACTGGCGACAACGGTGGTCGCCCTTGTGGCATGTATCGTGCCTCTTCCCATGCTGGTGATGCACCTGGTGGCGCTCTGTTTCGGGTACGTGGAAACCGTTATTATTATTATTATTATTATTTTAAGAATATGTATTACCTGTAAATTTGAGTTACATCACGTTTTTTCGATCTTAAAAAAATCCATACTATTTTTTAGCAGTTCCCTGGTTCAAGTACAATGTAATATTGCAAAATATGAACACTGAAATGTAATGGGAAGAAAAAAAAATACTGCTTTACAATTATTGTGGACTTTCCGTTACATGACTACGGTCAGGCATGCTCGGTGTGATGCACGCGACTATTGACTTTACTTAAGTCACGTGTCTGCGTGTTTCAGGGTTCGTTTCCTCTACAAGAAGGTGAAGATGACGACAGACGAAAAGCTGCCAGGTGTGTCTATCATCAAGCCACTGAGCGGCGTTGATCCAAACCTCACTATCAATCTCGACTCATTCTTCCGTTTAAACTATCCTCTGGTGAGTAAGCTTTTGACATGCTTCCGAATAATTCAGATAGGTATAAAATAAGACAAAATAACTTTTATTATGTTAATTTATGGACCAAGCAATTCTTTATGGAGCAGAGCTTCGTGCTCTAAAAGGAAGACTTAATACCACCCTCCTCCCAAATCAGTACCATATTTCAGTCATATAAATATAATGATCATAAATATAATGATCTGAAGAGAAATCTTGTCTTAAAGGTATAGAGCAACAACTGTG
Source organism: Pomacea canaliculata (assembly GCF_003073045.1). Lineage (NCBI taxonomy): Eukaryota > Metazoa > Mollusca > Gastropoda > Architaenioglossa > Ampullariidae > Pomacea > Pomacea canaliculata. Next base: position 4,584,237 of record NC_037596.1, read on the forward strand.
CGTATTGTGGAGTCTGTGTGTGTTTGAATGATTGTAAAAGGGAGAGAGAGAGAAGAAAAAAGACTGTTAAATTTTCTCGTTTTGTTCCAGTATGAGCTACTTTTCAGCGTAGAAGACGAGAAAGACCCCGCCATTCTGGTCGTCAACAGTCTCATCAGTAACTACCCTCGTGTCGACGCGCGTCTGTTTGTCGGTGAGACGACCTTTAACCTAACCTCTAACCTCCTCTATTGTTTTCTTCACTATTTTCCCTTCTATCGATAGATAGCGTGTCGATGCCTGAGCTTTGTGGCAGAGAAAGGTGTGGTGGAGGTGAGACTGGACCTCACAGTCCACAGATCTTGCTGGCATTTTCATGTTTACCGAGCGCATGTGCCGTGTGACCAGACCCCTCAATATATCCATACATCTCATAATTCACACTCCCACTTGACATACGACAATGATGAAAACACTACATTGTATGAAAAAATGTCTGTAAGGTACCTGATGCACAATTCTAATATTCTTAAAATGCAAGATAGTGTTCTATGTAAATTTCCTTTCTGTATTGATGCAGGTGTCGACAAAGTAGGCCTCAATGGCAAGGTGAACAATATGATGAAGCCGTACAAGATGGCGAAACACAACCTCCTTCTTATTTCTGACAGCAATATCAAGAGTAAGGCATTGTCTCATATATCTACGCATATCTCCATCACTACGATTACTACCTACTTTTATTTTCAGGAGAGATAAGAAGGAATTGGGTTGGAAGAAAGAGAATGAAAGTAGTAAAAAGAAAAAGAAAGAAAGACAAAAGGAAGCAAACCAAAGAAAAGAAGAACGGAAAAAAAGTTAACAGATAAAGAAAGGAAGAAGGGAAACAATAAAATAAAGAGAGATATAGACGGGAGCTTATTGACTTCTTGACTCTAATGTTAGTGAACTTGGCGTGAAGAAGCGTGTTCGAGTGTAGGTGATTGCTTGCTTGTGCATCTCAGTTCCGGTAAACAAATCTGAACAGATTATGCAATGCATACTATGAAATTTATTAGTATATTATCTTTATGTGACTGTTTGCAGTGGGAGAGATGATGTTAAAAGAGATGGTAGCAGAAATGACCCCGGAAGTTGGCATGGTCCTACAGATTCCCTTCTCCTGCACCAGGAAAGGGTTCGCTGCCCTCTACGAACAGGTCAGCACATAAAGCTTGACCCTTTCTTGCATGTTTGATCATGTTGATTAATAATGTGACATATATTTCATTGAAGAGTACACGATATACTAAGGTAGTGGGTCTAACCGATCAGGGTTAACATTCATGGACATCGGGATTTTGTGAGATGCATTTGACGCCCACTGATGATGACGTGTCCATGTACACAGCTTTATGTGTTTTGACAATTTGGTTTCCATGTGATATGGATGTGGAGATACCTGATTTTCCAGATGAGTTTTGGCACGATGCAGGCCCGAAGTACACTGAACGCTGCGGCCATGGGCTTCACGTGCGCCACCGGGATGTCCTGTCTCTTCCGCCGGGACGTCCTGGACCAAGCGGGGGGCCTGGCGCCCTACGGCAAGTACCTGGCTGAAGACTACTTCATGGCCAAGGCCATTAGAGAGCAGTAAGATCTTATGTATTTCCCTCTATACATGGGAGGATAAGAGATCGACACCGATTTCCTATTTTTTCCCCTTTGATTGTGATGCTATAGACAAATCTGTGTGTTTGTGTGAGAGAGAGAGACAGCAAGCGAAGTCAAGATAAAACAAGTTTGTCAATTAATTGTTTATTTAATTACTAATGCGTCCATTCTCCTGTCTGAATAGGGAAAGGTTTTAATATGGGATATGAATATAGTATCTAAAATACTCTCGTTTACTTCAATGTTAATGTGTAAAACATTTAAGATTAATTAACTGGATAATATTCCCTACACATTCTAGATAAATTCTGTTACCAAGTTTCCTAAAAGGAGAAAGACACAAAAAGAAGAAAGATCCAGAGACAGAAAGAAAGCGAAAAGAAAGAATGAGAAGAAAAAGGAAAAAAGGAGATAAAGAAAGAAGACTAGACTATAGGCTATAGTTTGACAGACAGTAAATTGTCATCTAAGTGTGTAGACTATTTTTGTTTTGAATTCCTGTCGCACAAAATCTCTCTTTGCACAACATTATATTTCTGATTGGAATACTGTTTGCTGTATGGTGCTCTTTTTCTAACATTTCGCTGCTGTCTAGGGGTTACAAGGTTATCACATCGCCGTCGCCGTGTTTGCAGAATAGTGGGCACACCTCCATCACAAACTTTAACAACAGGCTGATTAGGTAAGAATTAGAAGATAGTCAACTCATGGAAGTACAAAATGTCTTTAAGCCAATTTAATATCGTATGCAAAGTATAACCGAAAGTTCTGACATGTGAATAAATTTAATCACACATTAATCGAATTTGGTTGATGTACATGCCTTTCATAGGGCAGTCGAGTTATAACAAATAAGACAACTGTACCTCAAATGCAAGATTAGTGGGTGAATTTTAGAAGTGATGGCATTGTTTACCGCTGCTAATTTTTGTGGTAACTGATTGTGATTTTTGTAGCAATATTTCAGGCAAATCAATATTTATCCATGTTGATTTTAGACTGCAGCAGATGGGGTAAAGCTTAATTACTTGATGAGAGTTTTTGTGCAACAGATTTTGTAAAAAAAGTATTCAATGGCGATGATTTTTTGCAAAAATACGAGGCAAAATATAATTTCATAATTATGTCGATTTTTTTTTAGCCCCTGGTATGGCAAAGTTGACTGTATTCTTGTTCGTTTTTGTGAGGCCAGGTGGGGCAAGCTGCGCACCGCCATGTTGCCCCACCTTATCGTGCTGGAGCCGCTGTCTGAGTGCGTCTTCAGCGGGGCGCTGCTGGCGTGGGCTGTGGACTACCTGACGGGCTTCTCCGGACTCACAGTCTTCTTGCTGCACGCACTCGTCTGGCTCCTCTTCGACTACTGCCTCTTCTGTATCATGCTGGTGAGTAGTGTTCAGCGCAGCCGAGGTTAGGGGTAACAGCTACAGGGACCGCCCGTAAAGAAAATATGCTTCTATATCATCTGATTCATTGCCAATAGTAATGGAGAGTGGTTTTTAAAAGGGCAGCACATTTTAACATCAGTGGGTTGAGTCCAGACCAAAATTATCTTTTCTTAAATCAGTAGTCATTTTTTAAATTTGAGTCTTAGTATCCGATGCCCAGATGTGAAAAAAAAATCTTACGGAAAAATGAAGCCTTCGATGGGAGACCACTCAGAGTCCTGGGTATAAATGCATAAGATGGACTAGTACCAGTGTATTAAGACTTTCTTTAACTATTACAATATTCTAAATTTTCTAGAGTCGCAGCTACTTTATTTCACTGTACTTCTCGTAGGAGCCAATGCTTAAAAAGCAAAGAAAAAATTTTGGTGTTTATTTGAATTAAAAAAATTAAATATTAATGAATTTGTCTTTATTTACACTATATAATTTACTGTTACCAATTAAAAAAAAAGCGCAAACAACAGAAACAATAAACAGTACCACATGACAGTGGTTTCTTTATTTAAGGTGATTAACACTTGTTCGTTTGTCATACACAAGGGGGGACCACTCCGCTGCTCCAAACTGGAATTCCTGGTGGCGTGGATCTTACGAGAGATGATGGTCCCCTACATTGTGATGAAGTATCACATCGACCCCAACATCTCCTGGCGGGGTAAACGCTATCGTCTCAAGTGGGGAGGTGAGATCGCTCCTTCTGACCCCACGACCTTACAGCAAGTGACCGTGGTGTGAGCCAGCTCCTCCTCCCTTGTGTCTTCCTGTTTTCCATTTGGTACCAAGAGGTACAGAATAAGGAGAATGGACTGTGTGAATATGGACAAGGAGCCAGATGTGAACAAATTTAACTTACTTAAAAAAGGGCATTCTTTGTAGAAACATGGATCAACGCAGAAGACACACCCACCTGTGGACTGGTATTTAAACATTAACAGGGAGACACCTTCTGACAGTATTAAGGACCAAATACATTGACAGTTGTAGACAAAATGAGATGTACGGAGTAAAAATGAAGACACTGGCATCACAGTCAGAAGACAGTATTCAGCATCAGCTGGTCTTCTGAAACCAAGGATGAAGAGATGAAATAAGGTGAACTCATCATTTAAAGTATTTAACTCTAAAGTCCATGAAATCTGTAACAGATGGAGACGTACCTTAAATGAAAAGCTTTAACTGTGATACTTACCTGTTGGTTGTGGATGTTTCGCTGTTGGTACTCTTATAATGGCTAAAATGTTCTGTCTTCGTTTACTTTAGCTAATAAGGTGTAGGAATACAACTGGACACCGATACTCGTATAATATATGGCTATAAACGTAAAATATATGGCTATACAAAAAGAAGCAAATAAAAGACATCTACAACATAACTCTCAAGGTAATTTTGTAAATGAAAATGATAAGAATTTACCATCCTCTGATATTCCAGAATAAGGAATAACTCTTTGCTAGCTCACTTCATTATCACAATAATATTTTTTTTAATCTGTAAGGAATTCTTAAAAATCTGTTAAAGTATATCTTACTAATATTGAGCTAGCATAAGCTGCGGCAGTTCCTCATGCCTGATTTGGATTAAAAATATGAAGATAAAAGGGTCTACTTGAGAAAAACTTAGTAAGCAATGACAAATAAACAAAGAACTCTGTCTTACACGCTTGGTTATTTGCTAATTAACTGCGTGTTCAAAGAAACCCTCTAGAGATGTGCGACGTATATGGGTTAATGTTTTTGTTACATTTGTAGCCCTTGGTTCTTGTGTCTGTGTTTGTCTTCTGATCATTTAATGGCGGTGACCGGCTGAGAAGCATGTCGTGGATGCTTTGTCCAATCGCAGAGCTTGATGATGTGGCTTGATGAATGCAACTGATGACCTGCGATGACCAGCACATGACCTGCTTGCTTTACTGTTTGAACTGACTTTCACATCTTTGTTGCTTGTGAAATATCATTGATAAGGATTTAGAGTGTTTTCCTCATTTGAAAAGTTTTGTTCATAAAATATAAAATAAAGTTTTGCTGTGTGTTTGATTGATGATTGATTGTTCACGGGAGACAAAAAGCTATAACGAGGAGTACTGCGGGGTTTGAGACTCTCAGACCTTATCACTCTCTTCCAACAAACTAAATTTTTACACAAAACTGCAGAGGTTAGATGAAGGATTGACAGTTCTAAAGATTGTACATTCCTGAAGTTTTATAACATGCCTAAAATGCATAGTTTTTAAAAGGAATTTTGATAAGTGACTAAAAACAATAAATCAGTGCTTAAAACAAAGCAAGTGTTATTCACATTAAAATGATAATTGATAAAGATCATCTACAACAATACAACTCAATTTATTTTAAATGTACTATTTTTTTATTCTATTGATTGAAGATTATTATCAGCACATAACAAAAGAATAACAAACAAATGAACAAACAAATAACTACTGTATTTAGGACTGTGTAACAGCTTTATACATCAATGACGGGGTATCATGTTTGTTGTGTTTGTTGGTAGCAATATGGTCGCTTAACATTTACAACAATAAGAGATGGTAACAGAATAGCTCAGCTGATGTTATTCATGGGTCTTTCATGGGGCTGGATTTGAAGTGAAAAGATGAATTTAGGTTACTTGACATTGACACTTCAGCAGTAAGTGGATCACAAACATATTCAAAGGCGAGAGAAGGTAAAAGTACTGGTGCCCTGGTCCACTGGTCCAGCCATTTAGTTGTTAACACTAAATTTTAATTAGAAATGAATTTATCACAGCCTAAAAATATAGTTTAAAGAACACAATTAAGATTTCTGTGAAATCAAATGTGTTCACCTTTCCTAAGGGGGTGGGGGGTGAGAATAAAATTCTAGTCATCATCTGGGCTCAGGCCTTTTGAGGGGGAATCGCGAGAGTAGTTTTGTCAACGTGTTGTATGCATTGCCAACCAGCTCCTTGTTACTGCCACTACACACTGTCACAGCACTCACAACAGATCAGGTAAGGGCAATCCATTGTATTTGATGAGCTCCTGCCTTCATCCAATTATTCTTACATGTCTGTACATGTTTGAGTAACTTAGTTGTTTTTACATAGCATGAGTCTGGTTTTTCCCTAGCTCCTCCCTTGCTGCAATTTCCATGACTATAAAAATTTCCAGGCGGATTTTTAAAGTAATGTTTGTCTTTTAAATAAATTTAAACATGCATTACCAGTTCTCTAATTTTCTATTCCTTGAGCAGTAAACAATATTTTATCTACACTTTCTCGTCTGTTTGTTGTTTGCTGTGAGTCACGTTTAGAAATCTTAAAAAAATGGGGAAAAAACACAAGGATAAAAGTGAACATAAGTAAACATTTAGCACAGTGACAGTGATTTTCCCAGCTAGGATATACTAGGGTTTAAAGAACAATAGATTGTTTTATCTTGCAAGAAAATTTTGAACAGCAATGAAAAAGTGCAGATATGTGGTAGTCACCTTTTATTTCTACCTCAAGCAAATGCTATGATTCATATCAACAGGTGTTAACATAAATATATGAAACGCTATTTGTACACTAACCCGGAATTAGGATACAAAGGGCGTTTCAAATTCGTAGAAAAAACTGTACAAAATATTGACTAGAAAGTGATAAAAGGGTCATTAATGTACCTGCAGCACCTGTTCTAGTCATCACTTTTGAATGGTTTTGAATGTGAATGCCTTACATACCACATCGAAAGCAGGTCAGTCTTTTCGAACAAATCTATGAGTCACCCCTCACACTGTGCTGCAAGCCAAGATATATGAATACACACATATGCTTTAAAATGTATACTTCAAAAAAAGGAGCTATACTTTGGGTTCGATGTCAACAGCTGTGGTACTAAACTGACTGGTTGTCACGTGTGGGACCATTTCTGTGGAGATCGGATATTCTACTCCTCCAACCATCTTCACTTTATTGGTGATCCGCTGTTACAGTTTTTCTTTAGCACTATACCGGCTGACGTCTATTTGTCTTATATTTGTTCTTTTCAACAATACAAGGGTTAAATTTGGTGCTTTATATTTGTGCGTATAAATATGTGTTCATTTTCAAGAATACCAATACTCAAGTAGATAAAACATGTTTGCCAATGTGTAGTTGTATTTATGTGTATTGTAGTGTAAAATGTCAACATTTCTTAAGACCACTTCATTCCTACATTTGTTGCTAGAATTACCTGGAAATGTGTTGAAATCTTATTGGTCTTTTCAGTCATATCACACTTTTTGAAAGTAATATAATTATCATTACAGTTAAATCCTCGGTGTACAAGTTGTCTTTATCATTGTCATTGTGCTGTTGCTTCTTTCAGAGTGTGTCGATTTTAAAATTTTAATGGACTAGATGTTGTCTTTTTTTGTTTGTGTTGTTTGTTTAGTCGTGTCTTCTCGTGGAGCAGTTCCTCGCGTTTGGAATGAGGAGAAAGAACAGCAAAACCTATGTCGGGCGTCGAGTCGACAAAACTAAACATCTTCGAACTATCGGATTTCTCAAAGATAAGTGAGTACAATACACTTTCACTTATTTTTTTTTCATAGGTTTTAATTGCTGTGATTAATCATACGGTCTGGGTAACCTTGGTTTCCGTGTCTATTATCATTTTATAATCTTGACCTTCATTGCTTTATAAGGAAATAAACTTTTTTTTATTAATTGTGATACGTGACTTACATAATACTGATTCTCGAAATGTAAGAGTAAGGTCTTCGTTCATTTGCATGTTTTAGCATCATAAATTGTTACTTTAGCTTAGCGTGCATGTCTAATACACATTACAGAGCTTTGTGTTTAAATTCAAGAAAGGAATTTGTTTTTGCTTTTGACTTTATTTTGTGTAAATTTCTTCTTTCATTGCTTCTCCTTTTTCATTTAATGATTATTATGATGATTATTATGATTATTATTCTTATTCAGGATCTGGACCAGTTTCTACACACAACAAATTCCAAGCATCTTTGACAATTTATGTCGTACCTGGTTTAAAGCCATTAAGAGGACACAACAAGATCTGGTAAGTTTGTGCCTGAGCCTGTGCATGCGATTTAATTAGTTCTTACTTCATGCTTTAAAAAAATTACTTTTGAACATCAAGAGGAAATTTCAGAATTGTGTACACATTCATGAATCACACGTCTTTTGAATTAATAAAAGTTAGACAACACCAAATACAAAAGTGAATAGTGTCAATGTTAAGACTACACATTCCAATGTAGCTTTTAGCAAATGTGTTCAGTGTGTGTTATTAAAATGACCAGTTATATCACAACATGCTAAGTGTATTATTCTTGCAGGCTTATCGTCTTCTCGATCATTTTTCAAATTTGGAGTGGTTACAAAAATTTAAAATCTACCCCAGCTACCGCACCTTCCTCGCTCTTCAGTGGTAAGATTATTATTATCATCATAGTTACTGGCCAACATTTTATCATGAATAATTTGGTTATCGGTTCAATGAGCTATGGAAGAAAAGAACGATAAATGTAGCCAGACTTTTCTGTGAGTTGTGATGTTTGTAGGTGCGTACCGCCCAGATATTGAAAAATAATATCATGAACTAAGCTTTACCCAGTCCTTAGAAAGACTTGCTTCTCACTAGAGATACTTCAAATTGCCTTTCAACAGTTCACAAGATATGAGAAGATCCATTGAAGAGAAATTTGTGTGTTTGTTTAAAATGGTGCATTCGTAACAATAAAATTATAAAATGTCATTATAGCTGATTGTTTCATTTTTGTTAATATAATTAGGTGCCGCCTATACAGTAGTTACTTTGGAACTAAAGCTGGAAAAAAACTAAATAACAGCTTCAAGTCTAAGGATGTACAGGTATATCAATCTTTGATTGGTACTTTTTACTTGAAAGCTGTGAAATTAAACAAACTTGAAGAATATTCAGATTTAAAAAAAATGAATTCTACTAATATTTGTCTATTTATAAAAACAAAAACTACAGTTGTACATGATATGGTTATTTTTCACAATTATTTAAAAATGGCAAAATTCATGTTTCCAGAAAGAAAGACCTGTGCCTAATGCCGACTCTGGTGAGTTAAACAAAATGCTGCTTACTGCGGTGCCGAAGCCTGCAGACATTTTCGAGGCTGGAGCTTCAAATTTTAAAGTGGAGGTAGACACAAGAGCTTTTTCTTTAAAAAAATATCAGTTCGCGAAGATCTACTATGAACCAAGTGATCCTCCTATAAACCGTGACAAGCGTTTCAAAAACATACTTTATTATTGTCCTAGCCTCCTTATTTGCTATCACCTTTTCATTAGCGACTAGTATATAATTTTTGTATATTATGTCATGTTTATACACATAGAAACCAAAAGGGAACACAGAATCAACGCTTTCATACAATTGTCATTGTAATATAGATTAATACAACTTGAATAATTTTAATAGAAATTTGTTACTGAATGCATTCACCATGATCTGTCTTAAATGTCTCCTGTGTGTATGTGATTTAACATCGCTTACAGATGGCAGACCCGACGATAGAGATGGAGGACCCCGACGCTAGTGACTGTTCTCAATTCACTCAACAGGAACTCCTGGTAGAATTTGGGTACTACCCAATGGAAACCGAGAGTCGAGAAAGTGTAATATTACTACTACTTCTATCCTCCTCCCCCTCCCCCTCCCCTCCTCCTCCTCATCATCATCATCAATCATCATCAATCATCATTATCAAAAGGATCTTATCTTCATTATTTTGTACCAAGTGCTAATGAGAAGCTTAGCCAGGTTTAGACTGCACAATATAAAGTTATTCAGATAAGGCGAAAGATCAGAAGAAATCATTGCTGTGCAACCAATGACAATGAAGGTGGGTCAGCAGTTGACTAGTAAAAATCTAAATAAAGGAGAACGTGATCGAGGTGTCACTTCAAAAGAGTGACAAACACCCTTTTAATAACTTCATTTAAATGTAGGGCTACAAACTACTAAATATTTTCTTTGCAGGCGGGCTTCGAAGTGGTAGTGCCCCGAGTGCCCCCCTTAGTCAACTGAGCCGAGGACCGCCCCGTCAGTGACTATATTGGTGGATTTTGAATATTTCGAAAATAAATTTTTTTTAATTTAAAGCTAACGATGTCGTTTATATACTTGTGTATGTGTGCGCGTGTTGTTCATATGCATCTGATTTGTTGAACAGAGAGATAAAGCCAAAGTATGTATTTCATGGATGGGTTAATATACTTTCCAAGGGGAAAAAAAACATACAACGAAACATTAAGCGAAAGCAAAAGAACAGGCAAAATAAATAATTCGAGTTGAAGGTTTACCCAGGAGAGTACACCCGTGCAGGGTGACTACCTATCCAGCAGAAAGGAAAATTATTCACGTTAACCTTGTTGACCTCCGTGTTTACACGAGGATCGTCCATGGTGCTAGTAGAACTGCCAAGTGTTCATCTGACAGGGCGACCTCTCCGTTACTCCTCCCCCTGCTCTTCTTCAGGGATCGCTCATCATGGACGCTCCGGGGGATGGATTACACCTTTGCGATAACGTGGAGGTGACCTCTCTTGGAATTTGTTTTGGACATGAGACTGGAGATGTAATATGCAGCAACCATTGTGATCTGGGTACAAAGCAGGCAGAAGGTAAGGTGACCAGACGTCCCGCTTTTGACCTCGTGTCCCGCCTGCTCATCGGGCGGGACGCCCAATGTCCCGCTTTCTGTCTTTCTGGCAAGTCCATCAAATATACCGATTGTCTTTAAAAATCACTTTTTTCGGCATTCTTTGACGGTGACGACACCATCATCGGCACGTGTCCCGCTTTCGCCCTCGAAACGTCTGGTCACCTTCTGAGAAGGTTGATGTTCTGGTGTAGAGAATTGTAGCCAGTAAAGTTTTGTGTTCGTCGTGCTATGTTATTACCTATCCTGGCTGTCCCCGTTGTAGACGTAGTTACTTTGTGACTGCGTCTGTGACAGTTGGTGGAGGTCAACCTTGTGACGTCACGTTAGTACAAACACGACTAACAAACCGTTCCATTGAATCAGAATGGAATCTGTGTAAGGGGTATTCACACTGAGTTTTACCTAATCATTATAAACATAATTTACGCCCTACTTACCCTCCAAGTGTCTCTGCAAGAGAGAGAATCGACTACTGACTTTCATCATATGTTGGTTTCTTCTCTTATGTAGCTCGGACTAAACAGGGTAGAACCTGTTACAAGACGACTTTCACGACATACACTGCTGATGGAATATCTGATTGAAGTAAATTACTAAATAATAAACAATTAAAACGGTGCTTTTACCTTCGCTTGACCATCGGTTGTTGCCTGCACTCTAACCAAACAAGTTTCCTCCAGGGTATGTGTACAAGTTTTGATATTTGCATACAATTTATTGATCCACAAACAAATAGGTATCCAAGTGGAAATAATTACTTTTAAAATGTGAATTGCACACTGTCTTACGTAACCTACAGGAAATTAAAAATAAAGGCATTTTTTCATAAAGTAAGATAACTGTCCTGCATAGTGCCTTGGGAAAAAATATACAAGTTCGTCAAGTTACAGCTTAAAGATATAAAGGTAAAACTTGGGGTCAAAGCAATATTACTAAATTCTCGATTGTTAGTTAAAAACGAGACTTCCGCAAATTGGGAGAATCGAGCTAGGGGAAATGAATCTGAGATGTAATGGTTTTAACAAACAAAGCTCCTTGAATGGGCATCGCTCGTGAAATCTCCATAATGCTACATATTTTAATTCAGCTCATAGTTTTTGACCAGCTCATGCAAACTTTCTCTACAGGACAGTTGTCCTCGTGCATGACCATGGGAAGGCAACCATGACGATTCTCTCCCTTGAGCTATATGTTGTATTCTGTATTGCAGTGTACACACCTACCTTCTTACAGCTTCTTTATAAATTAGTAAACAGTTTGTAGGAAAATGTACAGAACCTGTTCACTTAACCTGACTTGGATGAGTCCCATTAAACGATGCCTATGTCGATGTGTTGGTCATTGTAATACTACCACGACTACTAATGTACTTTCTAAAATTTAAAAAAAAATGTAAAAAGTTTTAAAATAACGACACTCGGTACAGCGCGCTGTTGTGCTCATTACGACTGACACCATACACCTGTGTGATGACACCTGTATGTTAACACCTGTGTGATAACAAAGCCATCTAGCAGTCACTACAACCACAACACACTTCTGAGTATTGAGTAAATAAAGTTTTTCTGTGTGAACACTGCTATTAAAACAAAGGGATAGTTTTAAGATGAGTTTATAATGAAGTCCTGGATAAAATTCGAACCATTCATAACTGACAGACTTCTAACTTTTAAAATATGCACACTGATTTCAAAAGAGTGTAGGTGTAAGCTGACAGTGACATACAGTACACATAGAGAAACACAGAAAGAGTGAAGGAGAGGAAGGCAAGCTAGAGACCCTTGAATGTGATATACAGTGTTGCCGACCGACAAACACACAAACACGTTCAAAACTTGTTCGTCACATCGGGAATCACCATAATGACCAGAGATTCGGTGTTCTTTTCATCAACAAAAGTTATATCCGGCTGAGTGTTGTCACAGTACAACAGGTGAAGGCAGAGTTTTATCAAACCTCTCCCCTTAATAGTCCTGTAGGTAACAGTCTGATCCTTGGTGTCTCCTGACATATCCTGCAAGAAACTGATGAAATTATTCATATTAACGCGTGAACACACAGATACAAAATGTACATGTCTATAAACTCTTTAAATTCTTTTCTTTTAGCTGATGTGAGGTCTGTGACACTAAGTAGTGTTGTTAACCTATAATATCAAAAAAATAATAACACATGAGCGTCTAATTCCTTTAAAGAAATGCAGACTTTAATAAGACCTCAATTTTAGGAGTAAAGAGATTTACAGGTGAAAAAAGAAATAAAAATGAATTTGGAATGGAAGTAGGAAATCATGAGAGATAATTTTGTTTGCATATATTTATTTCATAGGTTTCTTAAAAATCTGTTTAAGTTTCACAAAGTTTAGTTGAAGAACTGCCTCACAGGTAATGCTTATAGTTAATAAACTCGTTTGGTTACACGAGAGTCTCGTCTTGTGACCTTCTAGTCATACATTTTTTTCAGGCCTTGATAAATGGAAATACTTTCCTGGTCTACCTGGTCTATCGCTCTCAAACACTTGTTTACAGGTACAACTGGCGTGATGCCAAGTTGACGGCATGGGTGAAGCATATCGAGAACGAATGTCAGTCCTGTCCCTCGCCCTCGTCAGACGACAGGGACGACACCACAGCTCGACGTGCACACCACCATGATGTAGGCCACTTTGTTTATGGTTTACCATGTAATTGGGGTAATGTTTTTGATTACTTAAAATATTTCGCTACAATGTAGAGTAATTTTTATTTTCATTTGTTCAGTTTCTAGATATGATTTCTTTATTTATTTATGATTAGGTTTCGGAGAATGCTTGAGAGACACGTAGAAGGAAAACTTGATAACAAAACCAGTATTTACCCCCAAAACACACGCACACACAAATTAACAAAAACCTGCAGACAGAAGCAAAGAGAGAGATTTGCTAATTGACTCGCAAGAACGAGCACAAGGAATTCATAATATGGAGATATGACAGCAACACTTAGCATATCATGGTGAAGACAGACTTACCTAGCTGTGAGGGTCGTTTCGTCCTGCCCATACACCTTTGTATACAACCCTACCTGGCACCCGTCCAACATCTTTCAGTTCCTGAGAATTGTCAGTAAGTTTATACTGGTCATTAGTTTTGTTTTTGTCTTTTTTTCTTTTCATTAGATGACAGACCTGTTCAACTTTAGCATGAATCTGATGTGGGGATACAGATAGCAGCATGACGACCTCTTCACACACCCACTACCGGATAGAAATGATTTCAAAGATCCTCCTGTTGTGGTTGTCAGTACTTCTTGGCGGTGTCCACGGTGAGCTCCTTTTGATCTTCTTCGTGATTGTTTTATTATATGTAATATTGTATGTATATTTATACAGACACATCGTGTGGCCAGGAAGTCAAAGACTTTGTTAAAACGTGATCGTTAGGAAAAGATTTGTTTTTCAAATAATTTCTGGTTCTAATAATAGAAGGAACATCAGCTAATTTATGTATGAATGGAAGCAATTTAGTATAAATATTGCATATATCTAGTTTGCTGATTCCTTTCAGGTGTGCGGCCGGCTTGTGACATTCCGCCAACAGACTTAAACCAACTGGCAACCATCACGTGCTACCTGCCAGAGAAAGTCTTGCAGGATAAACACGGTTTTAGAGTTACTCACCTGACTCGTAATAATACAGGTTAGAATCTTTTCCTTTTATTTCTCCCTCCTTTCTTGAATACTTGAGTAAGTGCCTTTTCCATGAAGAGTTGTATGTGGTAAAAGGTAAAAAGGGTTTTGGGGGGAAGTAAAAAGAAACTTGACAGTTTTTTTATTGTAGGTAAAATTACAAATCCTAACATATAAAGAAACAACAAAAGGTAAAAACACAATGTGTCACAGTTGTGAACGCGGAGTGGGAGGATGGCCAGTACATGTTCTCCCTGGAGGTTGACATCTCAATGGATGGACAAAAGCAAAATGACCGATTTACCTTCAAGATGTATCCTGTCACACGCAATCGTACCGGAGTATACGCCTGCATACCTGAAGGATACAAACAAGAGGAAGTCGGCACCTGTACACTGTCTCTAAAGTCAGGTAAATCAGTCATCTGCATCATTCAATCATTGTTAGTTATCCAACAATACACAACCGTTTGCTGATTGTGCTTCTTTTTGACAGAACTTCTTTATTCGACTGTTTATTTTTGTATAAACTCACCCACTTGACACTTTCATTATCAGTTCGATGACACCTTGAGATTTCATATCGTCTCCAAGGTCCAAGAGGACTATTTATTTCTTAAATGATTTTAATACCTACAGTTTTAATAATAAAATTGAATAAAATTCTGTTTCCTTTCTATAGTTTCAGAACCATCAAGATCTACAGATATACCAAATGTTGGAAAAGTCAATGAAAATGGTAATTTTAACTCGATTGTATGTGTGTATGAAAGTGTGAAAGTAGATGTAACTGTTTTGTATATGTACGTGTGGAGTTCAGTTATTCAGTAAGAAGGAACTAGATATCATGCTATACATGTAATTGTAAATAATTTGTGTTCATATTATAAATAAGCGTGTGAGTATCCAAAGGTTTATTTATGTTGCCATAGGTTAGTTGACAAATGCACAAAATAAATAACACTATAAAGACTGTTTACAAAATAAATATGTCCCACGCACACACACATACACATGACATTACGACACACACGAGCCAAACTATAAGAAGAAAACATATTTTATTGAACTAATTTGTTTTATTCATTTCAGAATACACAAACCAACCAGAATATATCGTCCTCGTAGCAGCATGTTGCATACTGACTGCAATTATTGTCATTGGCCTGATTGGTATCTCGATCTATATTCACAGAAACAAGAGGTAAGACTAAAGGTATTGGTTAAGACCAGAAGTTTTATTTCTTTCCGAGGTGTTGATATGAAGTTTGATCAGCTTATCTTAAGAGCAATAATGCATTACTATAGCTAGGCCTGACATGAATTCATTGTAAAAAGTAAGGCAGGACAAGACTTCCAGGAAAAATGAAACATATATATTTACTTTCATGTGATCTGTTTACTTCTTTTAATGTGAAATGTTTTGAAAACTACAGAATGTGAAATTTAAGTTGTGACATTTTCTCTTTCAGAAAAGAACAAGATCACAGAAACAATGTTTTGGTACGTATGAATTATATATTTTCTGAATGGTATTTAATGGAAATAAAATAATTCATTTTCAGTGAACAATGTTTATCTCACTCTAAAAGTGTTAATCAACCAGAAACGATAAAGTTTCCTTGTTCTAGTCATCGGTTAATTCATCTGTCTGGAACCAGGTGAATGTTCATTTACCACAGATTTTGTTCTTAAAAATGAATTTTTTTCGAAAGGTTAAATTATAAGAGAAAAGGTATTAAAAATCTTCGATACTAAGAACATGTGGTTGAAGTATAAAGGACGGTACTATTATGTGGTTGTTATTATGCTTAGTTTTCTCTTCATGCTATCTAACAAAACACATTGTTACACAGAAAATCATTTATTCGGCAAATCTCTTTGTCCTCTACTCGAATGTTTCATGAGAAAATAATTCTAATTTAATTATTCTATTTGGCTTCTGACAGGAAACTGGGGAATCAAAAACTTTGATGAATGGCCATACAAAAGACATCTGCGGACCTGAGGAATCAAAAACTTTTCTCAACGGCCATACAAAAGACATCTGCGGAATGGCACCCAATGGGCATAACTGAAATGTTATAAAATGTGAAAAAAATCATAAAACTTGCAACAGTCACGTTTCCGAAACGAACAAGAACAATATATCTTTATGGGCCTGAGGTCATTTTCTTGCTGTTGTGAATGGGACAAAAAGAAGAGAGGCATTAATAATGTCATTGGTCAGGGCAGGTAGAGGGAGACGGGGGTAGAGCTGCACCTGTGATCGTACCCCTCGACCATACGTAAAGCATGGAAATCGGGGTCTTCGTGCCTCACGTGCAGTTCGGGCCGTGCCCACCCTTCTATAAGGGACAAGGGTGCCGAACATTGAGCAGCCGGGTGGCTGTTGCTTTTGGTAGATTGGATGAGTGGTGTTTGCTGGGAGCCAGAGCTGTCGCTGGGAGATCGCTTGTTGCTGTGGGAGGATTCACAGGGCAGGTGTTGTTTACACATTTCAAACCGGGTGTGTGCACCTGTATTGACGACCGCCACCTAGAATGGGTGGGGTCATGGTGGCAGCCAAGCAACTTCGGAGGGACGACTCGCATAGACTTTCTCTTTCATTGTAGAGGTAGAAGCGGGGAGGAAGGGGTAGGTCTTGTCCCTCCTTATCCACTTATGTACGCTACACTCCAAAGTATGTGAACATTCCTCCTTCAACTGGTGTGTGTTGTGGAGAAGGCTCCATGAATTTTGTTCATCACGAACCACATGTACTTCGGTTGTTGTGAATTGCTACCAGTAGTGACTGGTTATTTGAACATTGCGAACAATACCGAATAAGTGATTTTGTGCATATTTGTGCCTCATAAATAACTGCATTGCAAATAGTTTTGGATGCACGCCATTTATTTTTTGACAACTGTATGTCCATTGTTTTGTTTGCATTGTAAAGAATAATTGTTTGTGTTCACCCTGGGCAAGGATTCCCTAGCTAAAGTGATCTCGTGTTGTCGTTTTTTGCCTTATTTCTGGTAAGGAAAATACAGTGCATTAATATCTACGATTTTTCTTAGTTTTTCGCATTAATTAGGAAAAACTATTTTTGGATATGACGAAACCCTGCTGTTTAAGATAAAGTTCATATTTTAAGATAAATATGTTTAAGATAAAGTTCATATTTTTTTCTGTACTTGCGTATTTGTGTTTTTTTTTTTCTCCATGTGTGCAGCAAGGGTGTGAGAATCTGTCACTCTAATTACAATCTGTTAACATAATCTGATTATAAACAACAATTTAAGCTGACTTCTATAAACACACACACTATGAGCTCTCTACATATACACATATGCGTCAGACATAGAATCTAAGAATATATCCCATCATACACACACAAGGACTTCTATTCGTACACCATCATAGACTTAAAACGCACATACAAAGGAAATTGACTGGTAAAAGAAATTTAAGCAATGACTACATCTTCACCCTCCTCACACCCTCCCCCAAATCTGACACCATCTCCATCATCCACCACCTGGACAACATGTCACAGACAAGACAGTTCAGACTCCGTACTAACGATACACCGAAATTACCACAATCTTACAAATCATCACTTGAACAACACTACCCTTATTTTATACACAAGATTACAAATACCATACCATTTAAAAATAAAAAGTAGAGAAATTTAAGAAACATTTTTATATGCTCATATGATTATGACATGATGGTTCACAAAGGATGTGAGAAGAGATCCTGTCTACATTTTTATTTACATGGAATTACATTGCTACAATAGCATAAGGGGAAAAAGCTAAAGTGAATGAATTTGGCCCATGATTTCAGTCCACCTCATCAAACACTGAAGATTCAGTTGTCAGCATAGCAAACGAGAGGCCGAGTGTATTAGTAGGACGAAGGTTTCAACAGATATGACCCAACGTGTCTGATGATCTGATAACGGATATCATGTACAGACTCATCTGTGGGAGAAGAAAGGTGATATTTGTTTGTGTCAAGAGTCAACAGGACATATTTTGTCCTCTAAACTGATAGGTAATACAGCTTAGTAAGTAAAGGACGAACATCAAGCAGTTAAGCCAAGCATGTCCGCAATCCTACTGTCACGGTGTTTAAATTGCGTGAAATAATAATAATAAG
This sequence comes from Pomacea canaliculata, assembly GCF_003073045.1. NCBI lineage: Eukaryota > Metazoa > Mollusca > Gastropoda > Architaenioglossa > Ampullariidae > Pomacea > Pomacea canaliculata. The sequence goes on from NC_037596.1 coordinate 4,602,803, forward strand.
TATAATAATTATTATTATCAAATTATTATTATTATTATCATCATTATTATTTATTATATATTATTATTATTATTATCATTATTATTATTATTGACGTAAGAATTCTTCCTAAATATCAGGTAAAGGTAGAGATGACCTAATCTTCGGTGGCAGTAAGGTCGAGAGTTGTCGATGTTTCACCGTACAAAGGGAAAAAAAAATATGACGAGCCCAACCTTTGTTGCCGGTGATTTGATTAAAAAAAAAATTAACGACGATAAGCGACAGTTTGGTACAGTTGTACGTAAACACTGCGATATCTAGCGATAATTTAATAACCTGACTCAGTACTGTGGGGTTGGAAAATCAAGGGGTCGAAGCCTTGAAAGATTTTACTGGAAACAAGCCAGCAACAGTTGAGTTCCTGACAATCAAACCCTCGACTAGTTGGAAACATGCCAAGTGTTTATCTTTTTTATCCGTTCCAGTTCAACAGTGTTGACAACCAATGGTAAATATCTCACAGGAAGAATAAAGTTTAACCCAGCTATCGTCATGTGGTGGAAAGGATCATCAAAGTGCAGTGTGTCATGGCGATGGTGGTAGGCAGACAGAAAATACTTCAGTGATATGTAGCGGGTGATAAAGCATGAGTGCACATACCCGAGGGACTCATTCTCAGGGTTTCTCAGAAAGCATATCAGTGAAATGGCTGGCTGGGTTTTTTTCACTAAATTGTATACGTGATTTTGAATAATATTTTTGAGATCCTACGTTCGTTAGAAGAAATAAACATTAAAGTTTGAAAATCAAGACCATCTCTTTCTTTTGCTTTTTCTTTCTCTCTCTCTCTAGTACGCACGCACACGCATATATATATAAGCGGAACTATGTTAACATCTACTATATACACATCCTTTAAAATATTGATTGCCGTGGTTTTTGAAAGAACTGTGTTCTTTTACATATTTCCTATCAACAAAAATGTAATTACTGCTGTATTGTTTACTGCTGGACCCAGTCAAACCTCGTGCACGAACAAAATGTGAATGTACATACATACCAGTGTATACTTATATATCTAGGCATGAAAATGTGTCTGTCTTGAATGCGTGTATGTGTGTGTGTGTCCGTTATTTCCTCTATGAGCTTATTCTTGCTCATATGTGTGTTTGAGTGTGTGCGTGTGTTTTAAGTTTACACGGACGTAGGTATGCCTGGTAGAGGTTTCTAAGACTATACCTATATATAGATATCTGTGTGTACTATATACAAGGAAGGACATTACTGCTCGTTGTGAACAAACCTGGTAAACAAGGTCGCTGTTTTTTGTCCCTCTAATCGCTGTACCACCCCCTCGCCTACCTGCAGGTCACGTGATCACTCGTGCAGGGTATGGGTAGGTGTGCGGGGCTTTGACTCAGTAGTCAGCTCCAGTGACATGCCAGGCCTCCGAGTAATCGCCAGAGACATGACAACTACTTAGTATGTAAGTAAATTATTTGTTTTCACACCAATTTCTTGTTCTCGACGTTCATTCCTGTGATTCTGTCAGGACAGTTAATAAAATGTTTATTTTCCAGTGGATTACGAATCTCTACCTAAGAAGGAAATAATTTACCAGTCAAAGCTCAAGAGTATCATTCTCTGTCTGTCTCGCATACATTCATACACTCACACGTACAGCATACGAACACATAAACATCATACACACATGAGCACAAATAAAGTTTTGAGTATCCTTTGATGTTTTCCTGAATCCTGAATAATCAGACAGCATCCTAAGTGAGATCACCAACATGCTCTTGATAAAAACAACTACAACTAGTCATATCCACTGCTCTGTGCTGTTGGTAGCAAGAGTCACCATCACCTCACTCAGACACTGACCACAGAAATCACTTATACCAAGTGAGAAATAGCAGTTTATGAGGCATTCTTCTGTGTAAACACAGCTTCTACAGAACATCTATGTTTATTTTCTTTTGTAAGTTGTACTAAAGCGTTTAAGATAACTGATGATGTCAACATCTCTATATAAATAGCGCTGTATACTTTTACATGTAGACATTAGCATTGTCTGTAAGTTGTGTTTGCTAGACAAGTATGTTGTGTGATGTCTAGTTTATAAAGTTTACTGAACACTAACAAGAGCATTTTGAATATGTATATGGTGCTGTGAGACTTGATTTAGCCTTGCTTTAATCCTTTGACATATTGAAATGAACTATTCACTCCACTAAGTAAATTAGGAAACTGTTAAATAAACTTTTACTGTCACCGATACAAATTTTGTTTCAGAGAAAGAAAACAGAAAATGCAGTTTTCCACACTGCTCCGTCACACGGCTATCTCTCGACAAGCAAGTTGTGTGACAAATATTTTTGTGATACTCGCTGTTGTTGTCACCGGTTGTACAGCATACGGTGAGGCCCTCATGATCTTTTTTATTTGTTATTTCCACATGCAAAACAAACAATGTGAAAGTGGTATCAAGATAAGTCGATACACAGCCATGTAATTTTGAATGGTTATCACTCTGAGGAGGTCTGATCGCTCTTTCTTGTGATGATATGTTTTTGCTCCTCTGCCTAATCTTTTTTTCACTTCCATCTCTAAATTTTCTCCTTCAAAATGCATTTTCTTGCCACTGAATTCCTCTCAGCTCAAATTCAAATGCTTAATCTACAACTTAAACTCTTTTCATGTTTGACAGAAGAGGCAACACTAACATGCGTGTTTGGTGAGAACATCGGTGAACAAAGACAAAACTTCAAACTTTTTGATGATCAAGAAGGTATATTCTCACTCATTTACTCATTCGCTCATACATGTACGCATAAACTCAGACAGGTATACACATTGTATGTATCTGTCTCTGCTAGCTGGATGCCTTTCCTTGCTGGTTAGAAATAAGATTTTCTAAACAAATCTTGAATATATTTAGCAACACACAGAATAAGAATACACAAAAAAATTCAAAACAGGGACATTTATTACAAGTAACATATAAATTCAATTTTTTATTGTCAAACGCATTAAAGGTGTTCAATATACTCAAAAGAACTTGCACTCAAGTGCACCTGGAAAAGAGAAAAACTTTGGTGCATGTGGGCGGCGGCTACAGTTTCGACTTCCAACCGTCAGACACCGCCTCGGTTCAGAGAACACAGACCCCCAACCCATCGAAATGCTCGTGCTTTATTGCGGGAAATGATAACACCGAGCACGAGAGACCATGTTTTGTAGAAGGTAAGTGTAAGGAATCCCCTTCTGAACAGAAGTCATTTGTCATTTATTTTTTGCCCTGTTCAGTAATGACAAAACATTGTAATATTTTATATATGCGTAACTTTTATTGTCTTACTCTCCGTGTGTTCATGCATGCATATTTGTTTTTCCTAATGGTGATACTTTATACCTTTATATTCATTTGCATCTGCTCAGTTTCAAGTGACAAGGACTTTGAAGAAGGAAACGGGATCATAACAGATGTTTCTAAAGACAAGCTGTCACCAGATCCTATCGTGGAAAGTAGGTACAGCTTATATCTACATACATGTCGATGTAAGATTGTGCAGCAGTTTTTCATTTCAAAAGTTTAAACTAGAATTATTGAGTAACACTAATAAGATAAAGAATGGAGAAGTAATCGATCAAAACAGAACATTATTTTAGGGGCTGTGATAATAAACCTTTGAATTTGATGAATAATGACACCTTAATAATTATGACATTGTTTCATACGAATAGTTTTTCAAGCAATTTCATAGTTGTTTTCTGTTTTGTTGAACAGACCATACGGAAGCCATTGATTTCCCAAACAAAAAAGGACGATGGAGGGTCAACTTTAATCACTGTTCTCAGTGCATCGTGTGCACTAATTTCTCTTGTAGCTGTTGCCTTGGCAATCGTTTGGAAACTGTAAGCCCACACTTATCAGATGACAATTATGAAATATGATGATTATTAATTATTTTAATAATAGTTACTTTTAGATGCCACTGCCGTGGTTTCATATTTTTTATCATGATATTTTGTTGTCCATTGGGTGTTCTTGAGAATGTCCTCAGTACTTATTGATATAAATAAGTTGTAACTCTTTTAGTAAAGCTAGTCTTTTAGTAACCTGATACAGCTCATACATTGGTTATAGATAAATTAACAGGAGATTTAATTGGAAGAAGCGTGATATTATTGTTAATTAGCCTTTGAAATGTTTCAGCTACAGCAGAAACGCCGTCTGTTGTATAAGATGAGGGAAAAGTAAGTACTTGTACTGTCCTAATGATTAGACTAAGAAACCTTGTAGAACCGCAATATTAGTAAAATGAGTACATTATTTACATACCTAAAAGTAAGGTAAGATAAACGTGCTCTAAAGATTGGTTGTGGCGGAGGCAGTGATTGTGGAAGCAGCTCACAGCATCTAAGCTGTATGTCTTGTGAGGAATGTCGAAAGTTTTCAGGTCAGAGGTCAGTGACGAGACATGAGCAGTTAGCGAGTTAGAAATGGCCAATAGACTTTTCAGAGAGCTGTATTGTATATAAGCACCTTACACCACCACTAATATTATTTTTTGTGTTTTTAAAGAGATCAGCATGGAGGGAAGTTTCTCAGAAGATACCTCTGTGAAGAAAATAAAGCTATGCTCGACAGGAGAGGGGTCTTTTTACTCATCTTCTTCCACTTCCACCCCTCCCACCAATACACATAAACAATCACAGTTTTTGATTGTGTGTCCAGGCTGCAGGGGAAGAAATATGGCTTTTTTGCAGCATCTGTGGTCTGCATCTGATTTATGTCCTTCAAACTGAAGTCTTTGCTTCCAAGTCACTTCACTAGACGGGGCAGAGATGCTTTTGATAGTGAAAATGACAAGGAAATGAAGTCTTCAGTTTGTAGAATATAAAACTTCACAGACACACAGAAATAAGGAAAGCAGGTTGTTATTAAAAGAGACTAAACTAACAGGTGAGAAAAGAGTATGAAAGGCTTCCTTATCCTGTTCAGTGACTACTCGGACACAATTGTGGTGTTGTGTTTACTGTGATGTAATCATCCAATAAATATCATTATCTTTTGCTTGTTATTCTCCTTGTTATTCTTGTGTATATTGTTGTGTGTTTGTATATATATATACACAAATGTGTGTGTATATATATTTATGAAGTATAAACTCCAGTAATACACCCTCGGTGGAAAAAAAAATATAAACAGAATAAAACAGGAGAAGACCCAAGCAAACAGAAAAAGAATAAAGAGCAAAAGACAAGAACGCCAAACAATGATTTCAAAATAAAAAAAGGATTGCACGTCAATATTACCGTATTCCTTTTTAATTTATCATTGTTTTGTAAGGAGAGGAAATCAAGGATATAAGATGTACATCCTACAAACTACAAGTCCCTAGTCTCTCTCAGCTTCTCTTTCATTTTCTCTCACTCTAACAATTCCTCTTTCCCTCACCCCAAGCATATGAGCACAAACAGATGCAACTCAAACTCATGTCCATACACACATTCTCACATACTCTCATACACTCGCATACACTTGCACACTCAGACAATCTTTCTCATATACACGTACACAGACAGGTTGACAGAAGTGGATCAGATGAATATTCCCTTTTCAGAGGTAAATATTTTTGAATCAGCTGTGATATATTTATGTGTCCAACAATATATTTTTTGGATATAATATTATAAATCCCTGCTATTAGAGAATGTAGAAGAAGATAAATAAGATAACTGTAAATAACAAACAACCTGTTCACCTGCTGAGGCTCTGATATACTGTTGACAGGTTTACTTAGATGTTAACTCATAAAACTTGACATTAACCCCACCCTGCACTAAATAAATAAACCTACTGCAAGCAAACTGTCATCGCCATAAGTCTAGTCATATCGTAAACATTTTTTTTTCAGAAATGATTGTATGCGAGACTGGGAGACACGAAGGTAACAGTATATCATAAGCACAGGATATTCACTCTTTGTACTCTACACCTGTATGTCATGTGTGTTATCAGTGAATGTAGTCATTGTAGGGGACACTGCCTTGGTGTAGACTATACTACAAGAACTTGTTTCCTTTTCGTAAACTTAATTGTGTGCAGCACATTCAGGTCAGAAGTGTTACTGGCTGGGAGCCAGGATCTTACCTGTGCTCACCTGTTGTTACAGTCGGTGTACACCTGGGTTGTGAACACACTGGCAGTGGAGGGTGGAGGCTCTTACATACAGCGCACACAATACTTGTTTTGTCAAATTATAATATCGAGAACATAGATAAATTTCACTCTTCTTACAGCTTTTTTTCTCTGTAATCATGTCCCTTCTTTCTGTGTGTTTGTATCTGTCTGTCTTCTGTCTGTAGCTGTGTAAGGTGTGCAGTAAGTGTACATGTACTGTCATGTAATGGAGTTGAGCAACCACAGCCCTTGACTCCTTCAAAACATGCCAACGCTAGGCATTATTACTTTTTTATTTTGAAATTTTTACAACCAGGTACCTTATCAAATTTCTGTGTCTCAGTGGGAGGCACTTACCAAGTAATTCCTGAAAACCTAAAAAGTTCACCATTTCTAAAGAGTGTTGATGAGGCATAACCTATGATGATCATATTACCTGCAAAGCCTGGCTAGCTTGAATAAATCATGCTGTACAGGAACATGTAATAAAAGATTTGTCAGTGAATGAAGACAAGATATCAGATAGGTGCCGAGCCAAAAAAAAAAATATGAACGCACGGAGTCTGTGCCAAGTCCTGTCATACACTTGTGTCTCAAAGTCAAATAAAACTGTAAAGTTAGACAGCAAGTTTGCCTACTTGTGATATTTCTAAACTCACATTTATTTTATGTTTGAACAAATTACATTAACATGTTTTAAATATAACAAAACTAGAATTATAATCTCTTTCTTTCTCTCTCTCATCACACACACACACCCCACTCGATGTTAATGATGATGTTGATAAAGACAACTACGATGATAACCACTTCAGTATGTCTTGGGAAGAGACAATCTGTGTGTGTTTGTGTACGGATAAGTGTTTGAATAAATATGCGTGGCTTTAGTTGCTGGTCGAGTTCTCTGGGAAGACTAGAATGGTAATTTCACAATCAAGGTTTGTAATGTAGGAAGATATAATTAATTTGTCTCAGAGTGCATGCATCCCTACTTGTCTACATAACGTGTGGATGTGTTTGTGTTTGTGTGCATGTGCATGGATTTATACTGCCCTTGATCTAGTTTCTTTCACACAGTTCTTCCTTCTTTGTACAAGGAAGTATATATTATAATGACTTGCAATTTGATTGGTGGGTTTTAGATTTCTAGCCCGTTACAGGAACTGCGTCGGCGCTCAAGTCAACTGGGTGAAGGCGGGTAGAGCGGATGACTAGATCAGACATTCCTGACACTCGCCAACAGCACCCTGGGTAGTTGCCGCATACTGCAAACATGTAATCCGTGAGTAACATGTCTTTTCATATCCTCAAACTTTACTCAGCAATTAATTAAACAAAGCTGGATCAAAGGAAACGGCTCTAGATATGTTTAAGAGCACATCTCATAATTTTAATTTACAAAAAATTCTTCAATCAACGGCAGTACAGCCATTAACTTTAGACTACATACCTACAAGTGAACTAATCGACAGCCGCTGGTAAGCTGACTCTCACAAATGTTTGATTGTATTGATGTGAATTTTATTGTTAGTTAAAGGTACAAAAGAAAAATGCAGCGCATGGAATCATTCTATCGTGGAGACATCCCACGAAAGACTTCTTGGAATCTTTTCGATACTCCTCATAGTCTTCCCTGGGTGTGACTCAAACGGTATGGGGTGCAGTGCGAACCTTTCCATGTGAAAAATGTGTACTTAACACAATATATTAAAAAGATTGTCAATACTAATGATGCCTGTATTTAAGGATTTATACTATTGCAGAAGAGCAGAGAGATATATAGGAGAAAGACGTGAAGGAAGGAACAAAAAAGGATTCTTGTCTTTCTCCTTATCTCTTTGCCCTTCTGTATCTCTTTATCATAGTGCATCCTTTCACAGTTGTTACATTGTACAACCTAACTTGGATTTAACAGTTTTTTTGATTTAAATTTCTGTTTTTTCTGTATTTATGCAGAGGAAACAAGACTGACATGCATGTTTGGTGAGGACATGAACGAAAGAAGACAAGCTTTTAAGCTTCTTGATGAAAAGTCAGGTATGTACAGATTTACTAACAGACTCACCCACTACCAACATGCACACACGGCACTGAATGTATATTTAACTAGATATATTCACTTATGTCTACCTATTTGTCAACATGCAGGGTTAGATATCAGTAGTAAATACATGTATCAGAATACAGAAATACTGTTTATTATGAAATTTAAATTACACATATAATTAAAAATTTTGAAGAGCTATCTCATAAACAAAACTAATGATGACATGAAGTAAATATTATTTCCAATGTTCTTGAAGTGACTGCACTAAAATGCAACTGGAAACAAGGGAATCTGTGGTGCGTTGTGAGTGAGGTTACATCTACGACTGGAAAATATCGGACACTGTCACCGTCCGGAGACACCAACGATCGGAGTCACCAACATGTTCTTGTTTTCTAGTTGATGCTGACAACACTGAATATGAAAGACCCTGTATTTCTGAGGGTAAGTTTGGGTAATGAAGGCACAGTTGTGTCGAATTTTTGATAAGGACTATAAGAGATGCAGGACTGCTTCCATCATGGCATTATTTTTAAAAGTCTTTTACATTGGACAAATAATATTAGAAAATGCATGAGTAGCATAGTGTGTTCGGGTGATTACATTTGTTACTTATTTTATGGTCATCTGTCCAGATGGGAATACTGAAGCAAGTTCCAGGCGAACATCAAAAGTTCCTGAACACATTCCTTCAACTGTTCCTGAAATAAAAGGTACTACAGCCTATCGGAGAAAGGATCTGAAGGAAGATTCGAGAACAATTGTTTTTCTACACTCACACACATCACTATGTTAGGACAGGCAGGGGAGGTGGAGCTAGACACAACCCAAATAATCAAAATAGGTAGTTAAAGTCCGAATAAAATATAAATAACTAAACACGCTTAGTTTTTATGTTTCTGCAAGAGAAGGCTCTCAGCATATGTTTTATTTCATTCATCAGACCAAACCCAGACTTCGCAGATAATGCAGGGTGGAGTGTCCATGTGATCATCCTTCTGGTGTATCCACCGCACTGATATCCATTTTTGCTGCCACGGTGGTCTTCGTTCTGGCATTGTGAGTAAAGTCTTGAACTTCTGTACTTCTAGCTTTACAGCTTTACAGTAAACATTAGTTTTAAACTCTTGCACTCTGTGCTTTTAGTTATACAGTTTATATTAAACAGTTTTAGTGTATCAAAAATAATATTGTTTAACAATTGCTAATTGTTGTTTGTTACTGCTGTATAACATTTCTATTGTTGAGTTCCTGATATCATAAAATATTTTATTATATTGACTGCCTTTAGTTACTATATGAAACATTAACTTTAAACATACTGCCAACGATTTATCAAACTTTGATTTTAGCTTTTAGCAATATTTTTTACACTTATATGTCATACTCTTCTACTGTCGTCAATTAAAGCAGTTTTATTACCGGGATAGTTTTATCTAAAGAAACATTTCAAAATACCCATCATGGGTCAATGTTTTTTTTTTTCATTAGTGTGAAATTTTTAACAATTTCAGAAAACGTCTTCGCCGTCGCGCTTCTGACAAAACTTCACAGGGGAAGTAAGTCGCATTTATCCTGTAAAACAAAAATATAACCAGTATTTCTAAAAGTAAAAGAAAATGGTATATTATTCACTTTTGGTAAATGTAAAGATAACTGTCCAATACCTTTGACTATTTTGAATGTTAAATTGTCAGTGGTTAACCGTGGCTAGGGCACTACGGACAGTGAACAACAATTATATTCCTCTGTCTATCTTCCTTGAAAAAATCCAGTCTCCTACAGGCTGTCAGTCTGGGGAATATTTCCGAGACGAGTTAAGACAGAACTTTAGCCCAAAGGACACCGAGCATCCTCTATAATGATGCCTTGTTTACTCTCTTCTTTCTGTTAAATAATGATAAATAATAGTATTGTAATATTGCGATGATGTATCATTTCATGAAGCATTTAAGATTTTTTCAGAAAGCAATATTGTAAGTACATTTGTAACCTTTATTTTTGGGTGGTGTGTTTCAGACTTCTTCGAAACAATCATGAGAATAATAATGGTAATAAGGCTGCAGACGTCTAAATCCCAGTCATCTGCTATCCTGAGCCTCATGGTGTCTCAACACCAAGCATTGTGTCAAGTGTTTGTTTATATCTATCAGAGACTGATACTTTTTGTACATCATTTATATCGAGAAGTCTTGCTGCTGGCTTACATACAGTCGCCTTCTACAGAGAGAAGAGAAGACAATGAAGGAAGATTTTTAGAACTGGACAAAAATTGTAATGTGCTTCCAACGAATCAGCCCTTTACACATTAGTCGGACACCCATAACAACAACACAATGAATATTGCACTATTCTCATTGTTCTCTTTCTCACACACAAACATACCATATTAACTCACACACATATAACTCAGTCATGTGCAGGTTGGTTCTCTCAGACAGTTTGTTTTTGGTAGAGATACTGAAAATTACTGTCTGGTGTTACTCCAGCTCGTATACATTCTTTAGACAAAAGGTTTTGTCTCCCATTCTCTTCTTTACGAAGGCAGAGATGCCGTTGTAACAGGAGAGCAAACTCTTTCACTGCAAAACACAAATGTTTTCAGACATTTTAAAATAGAAAATATAGAAGTCACAGACATACACCAAAGGAGACGAAGGATGAGAGGTAGACTCTTTATTTCATGTGCTCCTCTTCGATACTCCAATTATAATGTTGTTATATGTTCGTTGCTGTTTCCATAAACCCTAAATAAATTCTGTTTGAAATATAATTCTTTATAGATTTCTTTAGAAATGATTTCTATATGTTCCTTCTATTGTGTGACATCGTTTGACTGCTATCAGATCAGTCTTTATCCCAACATTGTAAGCCTTGCTTTAAAAAAAAATACAAATTTTTATAAAATGAATGACGGCTTATAAAATTCTAAGACATCAACTGAACTTGTATTCAAAAGTAAACTCACGTTGTACCTAATGAGAGAATTGTGTAAAGTTATCTCTACAATATTCCACTTTGGTAATTTAATAATAATTATTATTAAAGTCCTATAACGTCTTACGAAATATAGATATTGGCTCTGTATTACTGGTATGTCTGTATTTGTGTGGAAGAAATTTATTCTAGTAATACATTATACAATGACAAAGACGGACGAGATGTTATTACGGTAAAGAATGAGGAAAATGTAAGAATCAGAAGAAAGTTTAAAAAAATATAAAACTTACATTGAAAAAGGTATAAATAGGAAAAGATGAGCACTATAAGGTAAAAGCATTGAAAAATAAAAAGAAGAAATTCAAGATTAAACTAAAATATGTAATATTTCCCATTCTCTTCATTGCAAAGGCAGAGATTATTTACGTTTATAAAGAATGATCTTTATACACACAGAGAAACATTTTTCGCAAAACTGCCAAATTCATACAATTTATGTCGCGCGTGCGTGGAAACACACACACTCACTCACACTCTTACTAGAATATTACATTTTGCGTTCGTGTACACAAAATACAAAGATCTAGGACAGTTGTACGTTCTGTAAGTATCCTTCTCTGTTTCGTTTTTCTGTCTTATTTACCGTCTAAAATTAATCCAAAATGTTGTCTACTTTCTAAAACACTACAGATCATGAAGAACAAATGAGTGTATGTTGTAACTGCATTTATGTATTTTGTACCACCATCACCACCACCACCACCACCACCGTCATCACCGGCTCTCCGAACATCTGTTACGGGCACGAACTTACCGAATAAAGAAAATTGTCATTTTCATTGTCTTACAGAATATACTAATACATATTCACACGTTTAATACACACAAATACCTCAGATCAAACACGTGCACACAGCAATACATGAACTCTATCAAAACTACACAAACACTTTAAGAAACTAAGCCCAATGTAGTTTGAAGGTTGTCAACGATGACCAGACATGACCAGTCAATTCGTTTCAGGACTTTGTTTTCGAAGAACAACAATCCTAGCAGGTCTCGAGTGCATGTACTACTCGAGGAAATAACATTCAACTAACTCCTCACACTGCTATTGAGGTACGGCAGGCTCACATAGCCGTTGATATGTTTATCGTGTTCTGCGCATTGATAACCAAATATCACGTACCCGGGGTGGCGACACGTAACACGTCTCCTGCCACTCAGTCAACATGGCATGATGTCACTGTTATCAACACTGCCGTCTAGTCACACATCAAAGGCTTTTTCTCAGAAATGACTTCCTTGGGACCTCCGGGTACATACCTAGGTAAGTCTTTCTCCTACCCGCGCCTCAAACGCTTCAATGAACTCTTCTGCATTTTATTGACTGTGGGAGGGGGCGTGTTTCATTTTTTTTTACAATTTTCTGAAACACATTAGCTAAACTTTCTGCAGTGGTGTCATGGAGTTTAGTTGAACGAAGTTCAGATGTGCCACTGAACATTAGGTAAGGTACATTTTACCTGTGTTGTCAACACAGATAGGTATTCAGGTCACCTTACATATTTACAGCGCAGAGAAGGTTTAACTTGTAGCGCCGGTGAATCGCTCATCGTTCAATGTTTAAAAATGTTATATTGTAATTTACTTTTACTGACAATATGTGTGTTGGTACTGTTGTTTATGTGTTCATTGTGTTATTTTTATTATCTTTATTGTTCTCCTCCCCTACTCGCTCTTTCTTTGCCCGTCTACTTTCTCGGTCTTTCTTTTTGTTTGTCAGTCCACCAGCAACTTTCGGTTTCTTCATTGCTCTTGAATTTCTGTCCGTCCGAATATTTTTCTGTTGTCTCTTTCTGCATTATCTGTCTTCAGGTGTCTGTCTTTCAGTGTCTGTAAAAAAAACTGGCGGTGAATGCATCTAACAGATCGAAAATGGTTGCCATTGTCAACAGCCTCTGTATACGGTAGAACAACTAACATGTTTACCTGATGTCATTTAGCTCATTTTCATACTTTAATAACATATATTTTCAGAAGAAACAATGGGAAAAGAAAATGCGGGTGGAGACATCTAAAGGTGTGGTCAAGCAGACACACAGACCGCATCCATGCAGACTGCACTGGGTCCTCCTCCTGGTCACTAGCTTGACCTTCTGTACCCTGTATGTTACTGGCACTTTAGGTTTGAATATATATTAGAGTTACTTTTGGTGTACTGAAGTCTCGAAAGTACATCATCATCATCATCATCCATCATCATCATCGTCGTTGTCGTCGTCGTCATCATCATCTAGTATATGCTATACGTATAAGTTCGGACATATTGCGATGTGCTAAGTTCCTGTATTGTAAAGAATGCTGTATTTATTGCAGTTATGTCGTTCCTTGTGTTGTTGTAAAGGTATTTCAGCAAACGTGTGTCCAAGTTCATCTTGCAGTCGGCTGGCTTCACTCACTTGCACGTTTAGTGAGGATGTTCGCGAGAATCGACGAGATTTCAAGATCGTCGATAAACATTCAGGTACTGTCTTTATCTTGTTTTCTTTTTACACTCTTTCCTTCTTTCTTCTTTCTTCAGTTTTTTTTAATGAATCATAAAAATACGTTCACTTTTTGAAGTCTATTACTTTATAAAATAAACAGTTTAACAAATCACAAATTGAATCGATTTGGTTTCAATGTATGTTTTTGTCAAATATTATACAACATATAAGAAAATGCGATATTTTTAGTGAACAATATTTAGTCAAATAGTATATCTATAACACATATGCATTCGATATTTTCAGTGACTGCACTTAAATGCATGTGGAGAAACGATGAGTCGTACTGTCATGTGGAGCAGGCTACCGTTACAACTGGACTGTGACAGACAGTGTCACCATCCAGAAGCCTTATGACACACAACTGCCAACATGTTCGTGCTACATTGTCAGTGCAGACAAAAGTGATCATGAACGACCGTGCAGTGTTGAAGGTAACACAGATGATAGTGTGTGGACAAGAAGTAAATAAAGACTGTGTAAACTCATCTTGTCATTTTTACATATCATGTATCGTGGATGACTGTCTAAGCTTCACTTGATTAATTAGGGTTTAAAAGTGACAGGATTTGTTTACTGCACAATAAATATTTATTATTATGCATTTGTATGAAAATTTAGCGAGTCCGTGATCGTGAAAGTTGTTGTGGGAGGAAAGAATAGAGAAAAATATGTAAGTGAGCTACTTACAAGTAGCCAGTCATTTTTTAGCGTATTACGATAGGTCGGGTGCTACATAGAATCTGTCATTTACAACTTTAAATAAATTTTATTTATTTAAAAAAATTAATATAACTCTAGACATGACCGTGGAGCAAGCGGCCCAAAACAACCAAACAGCAGGAGACAGACAGTTGCTGGCGTACGGCGCAAGTATGTAAAGTTTTATACATAACACTGGCAACACTTCTTATCTGTCTTCTTATCAAAAGTAATATCTGTCATATCTCTTAGCTTTAAAGTAAAAATAAATTTTGTGAATGAGGCATTTAAGGTTACCGACCTCCAATTGTCCACTTTAACGCCTTTTATAATAACCATTACCTAGAATTCACTTCTATTTAAAAACTTGATTGACCACATTCTTTTTGTTCAGTTTTCTTCTCTCCCCAACAGTTTTGTCAGTCTTAATTATTGTTATCCGATTTTGGTGCCAGCTCTCCTATTTTAATAAGAGTGAAAATTATATTATTTAAAATGACCGTTGACCGTTGATTATTTGAAACTTTCCATAACAGTCTGTGTCTATTAGACATGGTTTTGGCTGTGTATACAGAATGTGTATTAATAATTCTTACATAATAGAGGGGAGAAAAAATTAAAAATAGCTTTTAGTAACCGATACTTTGCAGAAGACCGGGCAGTGTGTGACATCCCACCTACAGATGTAAACAGCACCGTGACACTAACATGTTATTTCCCTGCTGATGTCAGTGTAAACAAGAAGAATTTCATTGTGTATCACTCAGTCACTACTCAAGCCCCAGGTAAAGTCTGCACACTTCTCTGTCTGTGTGTCTGTCAGGCCGCCATTTACTTCTAACTCTAAAGTGAATAAAGTTGCTTTTTTAAAATAAATCTGAGCTTAACATCCCATAAACACTACAATCTTTTTAGTTACATTTTTATTTATTTACAATAGAAAATATTTTTAGTTTAGTAAAAGAAGAAGTCACATGGTGTCTTACATAATTTTCGGCTGTAGATGTAATCTACTAATTCAATGTTCAGGTTAGATGTCAGTTAAAATTTGAATCTCAGAGAAGCTTTCCTTTTTTTCCCCTTCCTTTCTTTCTGTTGTTTTCATTACAGTTGCTGTTATAAATGCAACATGGTATGAAGGCCAGTACCTGTTTTCTCTCGCCCCCGGCTTTGGTCTGGAGGGCTCTCAGTCGGATGGTCGTGCCTTCACCTTTTACATACTGCAGGTCAGCAAGGGTCACAATGGAATGTACTCCTGCAATCCTGATGGGTATCACGACGGTGACATCAAGGGATGTGAACTGGTCCTAAACAAGAGTATCTATATTTTTCTACATCTTATTCTAAAATAAATCTAGTATCGTGTGAAATCTACATTTGCAGGAAAGCGTGTTCTTCCTAGTTATGGAAAGCAAAGAGTTGAAATTTTTAGTTAAAAAAAGCTGTAACATAGAAATACAATTTTCTTACTAACATGCGCAAGTAGTTTGTCTGGCTAAACCGGTAATCAATATCTTCAAAAACTGTAATTCTATTTTTTTATATCTGGAATTGTCATTTACAGCAGACGGTTTAATATCATTTCATAACTGGAACTTAACACAAGAATTATTTATCTCAATATGCCAAACAATACCGAACTGTTTGTAGGTCTGTTTCAGGTGGAAGTGAATCAGTAGACAGCCATGAACAGAAAGGAAACAGCACAGGTACATCTTTTCTTTTTTCAAAATGATTGTTTTAATGGTTTCAAATTCTTTTCAACTCTAAAACTGAATTTATTGATATTTGTCTAAGGCAAGGGAGACAAATCATAGTCACGTGTCTGGATGTGCTGCTTAGTGAGCTGTGAACGACCAGTGAACTGTTGTTGTGCGACTGATACATAGAGGCAAAGAGTAAACTGTGAGAAAACAGACACTAAAGACAAAACAAGTAGTATAAGACATGGCTGTCATTAATTCAAACATTAAAAAAGTAAATTTCTTCCATTCTTTCAGACTGCTCTAATCATTCTAAGACGACAGACATTTATTTCATTTTATTTATCATCGCCACCGTCTTATCCGTCTGCATTCCTCTCGTTTGTCTGATCTTCGTATTGCGCAGGTAAGCAGGAAATACTAGTTAATTTAAATTTAAATATTGTATAAACAGTAAACCCTCAAAGAGCTGTTCCCCTATAAAATGCAAAAGACGATTGTCCAAGAGAGTCTCAGACTCAAGTGTCAGAAGACTTTAAAGTTTTCTACACTTCTAGATATAAATGTAAGAGGCTATTCTTATTATTCAGCTGTGATCTACATTTACAGGCCAATTCAAATTAAAACCAGAAAAATGTATTAAAGAAATATATTCCTCCTATTGATATTTTAACGATAAAATAATGTATCCTTTCAATTCTATTTCCAGAAAAATCAACTCTTGCAATTGTGTAAAGGATAAAAGAGAAACGACGGGCCCTCAAGCAACACAAGAATCCCTCTCACAAGTAGAAAACACTGGTGAGTTATTCATCCTTTTTATCATTCCTTCCTACAATTTTTCGTCCTTCGGCTATTTTTTCTTCGTCAGCAAAATGTAAACATTATTTTCTTTTTTTTTTTAAGGGAGTAACAGCTAAGTCTCTAATTAAAAACAGTGTTTATCCCCTTTTGCGAACATAAATGTTGAGTTAGGTACCAAAGTTATTCATTTACTTGCTTCTGTTATTGTCTTTCCCGTCATCGTAATCATCCTCCTCGTTGTCGACATTCCTTAGACTTAGCTGCATTTTTTTAGTTTCTTCTGTATTTATTTTGTGTAATAATGTCTTTTATTGATGGAACATTTTCTGACAGACCCTATGGACCGACAGACAGGAGGATCTCGGGACTGATCCTCCACTACAACGACTCTGGGGCTCGTGACGATGTGATCTTTTATTGACGAGAAATCTGTGTCTATGGCAACTGTTGTTACAAGAATTAAATTATTTATATTGGATATAACACTTTGTTGTACTTAATACATTATACATAATAAATTATATATTTTATACTATTTTGATACTCTTGTGATAAATGGTCCGATGCCAGTGTTTGTTACTCATAGCAGTCTTTATCTACATGTACCTAATATTTTTATTATCCATGTTATTAATTGTAAAGATATGTGATATAATCAACTAAATCAAGGTCTTTGTGATATTGTAGAAATCATTAACTATGATTTATTTGACTTATTTGATTCAGAAGGCTTTCTATTCATGGGTCATATTACTGTTACCGTGAAGTTGCTTGCATATGTGTCAAGAGGATTTTAAAAAATAAATTATTTTAACTGTTTTATGTACTTATATGTGCGTCTGAGCAAAATGAAGAGAAAAAAAGAACCAGCTGCTTTATTTATTTATGAAGAATTCTGATTCTTGGCTTTTATAGCAAAAGTACTACAAATAAAAAATTAAAAACTATGTTTGATACAATAAAGTACAGTTTAAAATCATTTTTTGTTATTTTTGAAGATCCAAAATTCCCTCTTTGTGTTTGTCTTTTTACTGTTTTTTTAACTATAGAATTATTCCTTCTCTGGGTCATCTCATTATTTCTTGCCTACACTGTTGCTTGCTGTTTAAGATATGAATAATATTTAATATCTCTGAAGCTTGTCTATTAAGCTACTTACCGATACAGAACACTGATTTCACATAGTCTCAGGGAAGTCTTTAGGGAAGATTCCTGTTACACATCACGGGTTACTTTCGGAATACGAGTTTATATTTACCCCACATCTCGCTGGTACAAACGAACTAATGTGTTAGAAACTCATGTGACATTGTCAGGTGCATGTCTTATTCAGAACCAACACGAGTATTTATGTATTTAAACTAATTTCACATCGCATTTCTTGCTGACATTTTGTTTCAGCTTCCTGTTTGACAATGAATGTACAAAGTTACATTCTCATGGCATAGACATCATTATACAGAGTGTTGCCTGTGTAAATCATCACTGGTATCATTCACATCAAGTAGGAATAATGTTCACATGGTGACAGTTCTCTGTTCACATCTGTCTACAAGGTGACGATACCTTAAAAATCTTAATAAGAACATCATTGACCAAACTGAAACTTTATGTTCAAAAAATTCTTGTCCTGCTGGCATCTTAAATAAATTATTGTTAATAACTTATACAATTCTTCTTCTTCTTCTTCGTCGTTCACTCAAATGGACACGCCTGCCTCCTGCACGAATGATGCTGTGCGCCGCAGGTCCTCCAGGCTGCCGTGTAGCTTCCTCAATACTGGCGTCTCATCAGTCCAAATGCGGTGCCTGAGTTCTTCGTGCATGGGACATTCTTGCAGTAGATGTGCTGTTGTCTGACTGCCTGTCTGGCACGGCACGTGGTCTGTCTGGCCGATTCGGAGCTTGGTGTAAAGGTGTAATTGAGACGGTTGTGGCCTGTCCTCAGCCTGAAAATAATTGACCTTGCTCAGCTCTTGTAAGCAGTAGTATGGTCGTTTCGGTTGAAACGTGGTGCTGCTGCAGCCACTTTTGTGCTGTTTGGCCTTGATGATGGATTTGACTTCACTGTAGGTGGTGGACTGTCTTGCTGCTCTTTTTTGGATCCTTCCTTGGCAAGAGTGTCTGCGGCTTCGTTTGCCAAAATCCCACAGTGGAGGGAATCCACTGTAAGACGACTTGCAGTCTCCGCATAAGGAGGGAGAGCAGTGGACAGGTCGTTCAGTTTCTTGTCTCTGGCAGTCTGTAAGGCCTGCAGAACAGACAGTGCGTCCGTAAAGAAGACGACGTTGTTGGAGGTGTCTGGACTGTTTTCAACGTGGGGCACCGTCTGAATGGCAACTGCTTCAGCCTTGAAGTTGGTGGAGTAGAGGCCGGTTGCGAGAGAAAGACGGTCTTCTCTTCCTCCTGGGTACCTGATGTAAATTCCGGCGCCACCATTTTTCACGGCTTGTTCGCTGACCGTCAGTGAACACGTGAGTCCATTGATCTTGTGGGAAGTTGTTGTGGATATACTCCATAGTACAGGACTTCTTCACAGCGTCTATGGAGTCTTTCTTGCTGACACCAGGGATGCCTCTGCAGTGAATCAGGGGGAAAGCAGTTTCACCTTCCATGCTGGTTTGTCCGCACAGGGGGATCTCTCTGAGTCGTGTTTCCAAGATGTCTCGTGTTTTCGTTCAAGGATCCTAGCCTGGTGGATGAAACGGCTTCCCCTTTTCAACCTTCCCTTCGTCGGCTGAGCCAGTCTGTTTCTCATGGGGTGATTTGGAAGTCTCTTGAACTTGGCGGCTTGGACGAGCATCTTTGATCACGTCGGTCCTCAAGTGATTTCCAACCCTGTGATTGTCTCCAGTTCTTGTATGGGCGTAGACCTCATGCTCCAGTGATGAGTCTGGCTGCTTGGTTCTGAACCTTGCTAACCTTCTCAAAGTTGGATTTTGCTGCTGTGCCCCATGCTGTCATGCCATACTCTAGGACTGGTCTGACCCTTCCGGTGTACAGCTTCTTGAGGATTCTGTCATCCGCGCCCCAGTTGGTGCCAGCCAACTTCTTCATAATTGCAAGTCGCACCTTGGCTCTGGCTTCGACCTTCTTGTCTGAGGCTTCCATGTAAGTCTCTTATCGAAGGTTACCCAAGGTAGGTAGGGTTGTCCTCCAGTGGGAAATCTGTCCATCGAACTTCAGAGTGGCCTTCTGTTCCCTAGTGGACAGACTAAAGATAGTGTAGGTGGTCTTTTTGGGGTTGACTTTGACAAGCCACTTTTCGTCCAGTCCTGCAGGACATTAAGCGCCTCTTGGAGTCGGTAGTTGGCAGTTGTCAGGTGTTTCTTCTGTGCACCAAAGGACCAGGTCATCTGCATAGATGGCCTCCTTGGACATTTCGGGGGAGGTCCTTGATGATGTCGTTTATGAAGACAAGGAACAGGGTAGGACTGAGTACTCCCCTTGAGGAACTCCTTCTCTCAGCGTCTTCTTTCGGCTGTATGTTCCACCAACGTGGACTCTGGCCTTCCTATTTTTCAGGTATTGAGAGATCCACTGGTACATACAGCCGTTTATGCCACACTTCTGGAGTTTCAACCTCAGTCCATCTTTCCAGACCTTGTCGAAGGCCTTTTCCATGTCTATCCACACCGTCAGCGTGTGCTTCTTGTCCTGGTAACCATCTTCGATCTTCTGGGCGATGTATGCAACTGGTCTTCAGTTGAGCGATGTTGTCTGAAGCCTGCTTGTTCTGGTGTAAGGATGTTGTTCTTTTCCAAGTGCCATGATAATCTGGTGTTGATGAGGCGCTCCATTAACTTGCCCACGCAACTGGTGAGGCTTATGGGTCTGTAACTGTCCACCTTCGCTCGGTCTTTGCCTTTCTTGTGGACGGGCACCATGTCTGCCTCTCGCCAGATTTTGTGGACATGGCCGCTGTTCCAGCTGTTGTTGAAAGTCGAGGAGTTTGGTCTTGGCTCGTGGGCCCAGTGTTTGCAGCATTTCATTGGTGACCTTATCTGGTCCAGGGATTTCTTCTGACTTAGGGTCTTAACTGCTTCTTCAAACTCTTTCATGTTGAATGGTTTGTTCATATAGTCTTCCTGGTGTTTTCGCTGATTGAATTCTCTTCTTTCTTCATGAACTTGCTGTTTCTTTTCTTCTGGTACTGTGATGTTGCTGACCTCTTCATAGCTGTCAATGAAAGCGTTTGCTGCTTTTCTACCTGTTAGCATATCTTGTGCTTTGTTGTATGACGATCGGTGCACTTCTAGTTATCTTCATCATTCATCGCCCTTGCCAGCTTCCATAACTTGTTTCCTTCTCTGTCTAGATTTAGTTCCTCTGTTCTTTTCTCTCCATCTCTTTCTTGCAGCTTCGTTGCAGGCTTTTCTGTATTTGGCGCTTGATTCTTTCAGTGCTATGTTGTTTTCTATGGTGGGGTCATTCTCAACCTTTTCCCTGATCTTGGAGACTTCATCTTCTAGTTCTTGAGTTCTTCTGTCCAGTATGGCCTATAGTTCTTTCGTGCGCCTCTTGGTATTGCTTCTGAGGCAGCTTTTAAGATCGCCTTGTTGAATGCATCGATGGCACGGTTGATGTTCTGGTCCGCCACACGTATTCCTTTGGTGTACTGGTCTGACAATGAGACGAAAGTGTCCCAGTTGGCTTTCTTGTAATTCCACCTGGTAAATGTCTTTGAATCTTGGGGCCTGTACTGCAAGTTGATGGCCAGTTTGACTGGTCTGTGGTCGCTGCCGCCTAACTGGTTCTGTACCCCTCTGGTTGTTTTCTTGGAGAGGTCGTCAGTGGCGAAAGCAAGGTCAGGGGTCGTTGAGGAGACCCATCTGCGCGAGAAGAAAGTCGGTGGGTCTTCTGGATCGTTCAACAGGATCATCTTTGCTATCGATCTGCCAGTCCTCCACTTCCTCTCCTCTATTATCCGTCTCGTCGTAGCCCCAGCAGGTTGAGTGGCTGTTGAAGTCGCCGACAGCCAAGCAGTTTTCGGCAGGGATATCAAGAGTCTGCAGGGAAAGTTCTTTGTCGGGTGGCAGTACAGGTTGAAGATAGTGAGCACAGTGCTGTCTACTGTAATCTTGACTCCATTTATTTCAGCTTGCTGATTCGTGTCCACTTGGAAATCTCTTGCTGGGATGTTATTCTTTACAAGAATCAGCACACCTCCCTTGTGTCTTCCTTCTCTGTCCATCCTGAAGGTTTGGTAACCTCTGATGGTAAATCTGTGGTTGGGGTTCAGGTGTGTTTCTTGAATACAGGCCACATCTATTTTTTCAGCATGTAGTCTTTCGGTGAGGGCTAATTTTTGTTGTAAACGCCCTCGGCGTTCCACTGTAGGATGTTGAGAGGCCTCAGGGTCTCTTCTGTGGTTGTTGTTCCTTTTTCGGCCAGTAGCCATTTCCCTCCGCCTCCGAAGCCTGGCTCCTCGCATCGGGGCGTGGTGACCACCAGTATCATGGGGTGGGCCTGTTGAGGCGCAGGGCCCGGCACTTCGCCCGCCTGGCGGACCTCACAGGCAAAGCACCATATCGTTTAGAGTGAGCGTTGTCCATTCCATGCGAGTGTCAGTGCGTTGTGCTGCCGTTAAGCGCACGATGGCCCAGCACATCCGTCTTCGGCGTCAGTTTTCTTTTCCGAGTGTCTTTCTCGTAGAGAGACTTGCCGTCCAAGGCTAACGACCATCCTCTGGCCGGGTGCAACACTTTAGTCTGGCCTCTACCCTGACAGACCTGTTCGGCTTGGTTGGACCTGCCAGGAGCACAAGGCTCCCGCCGACATAGCTCTGTGGGTCGACGAGGCACACAAGCCACCACACCACTACAAGGTAAGTTGCACCAATTGAAACAAACGTGGCAGACTTATACAATTCAAGAGTTAATAAAGGACCATTGATTTAAATATATGATATTTTTCAATAGAAAGATTAAAAACAATTTATGTTCAACTTGCGTGAATGGGTGGATTTTTAAAAAATAGAACAATCATGACAATGTAAAGTTCAGTAAATAAATACTTCCCATTTCTCCCACCTCTTATCCGCTTCTTACCATCCTGACACTCCTCCACACACACACACGCACACACATACAAACGCACACAGGCACGCACAACCACACGGACACGCACACACACACACACATGCACATCCACACCCACACATACACACACTTCCCCTTCGTTGAACCTACTCGAAGTTTCAGACTCCCAATATTCTACAGTTGTACCCACGCATCCTTACTTCTCGTATCTGACAGTATTGATAACAGCGAAGTTGGTAGTCACGACGATAATAATCACTCTAATGACTTTAATAAAGATATGAAACCTACGACAAACACAGACACTCTTACTCATCCTACATTCACACTCCTCTCTTATTATTATTTTTTAAATTTTGTCTTTTTCTTATATTGCTAATCTTAGTTTATTGTTATTCTTTATCCTTAATATTATACAATTTTTTAGTCCTAATTTGTCACCCTCTCACCTTCCTCGGATAATTTACTTCTATGAATAGACCAGACCACTAGGTTGTTCAGTTTGTTAGTTTTGTGTAGATTATTTCGGGTCTACGATTGAATGCAACATATTATATGTTGCCTGATAAACATCTCCTAACGATAACACAGGAACAGGAAACCCCACATTCAACACACAGTCAAGGGATATTCTTCCTGGTCCATCCCCTTACCCGCAGCTTGAAAACTGTGATTGTTGTCTTGATGCTCAGGATGATAGAAAATGTGTCAACAACACATGTGGATGTTTCTCGGTCTTTTAACTTTGGCAGCAGCCAGCGGTAAAGGTGAGAGAAAATCACTGAAACATTCTCTGAGTAATAGTTAAGCTGAAATCTGTGTGATTTACATTGTTTCATTTGTACTGGACATGGTTTTTGTAACTTTGTAAGAAATTTCTCAAATCCCACGTTAACCACTATTCATACACAATAGTAAATGTGCGAATAATGGCTTCTATCATCGTTATCGTCGTCTTCATTGTTGTATTGAGGTTTGTTTCGTGCTTATTCTCTTTTAGCGAGGCTTAAATAAAATCCATTTTGCAGGAAATGTCAGCAAATCATAAGATTTAATTTTCTTACATCCTTTTGATTGATCATACAGTTGTCCTCTTTCTTCTTCTCTACCCGACAACAACTCGGTATATGCCTGTCTCTCAGGTTGTGAGAAGATGTCATTGTTAACTGT
The DNA here is from genome assembly GCF_003073045.1 of Pomacea canaliculata. NCBI lineage: Eukaryota > Metazoa > Mollusca > Gastropoda > Architaenioglossa > Ampullariidae > Pomacea > Pomacea canaliculata. The sequence goes on from NC_037596.1 coordinate 4,626,933, forward strand.
CCTCTGTTTTCTCTCATTATAAAATAGCTTATTAATACAATCACCATCTCTATTTCAGGAAGGATGATAACTTGTCGGAGCTCTCCAGGTGAAAGCAATACACAAACTGAAGTCACGTTCGTTCTTCCTGAGGACGTGAATGAGACGAAAAAGAGTTTTACAGTCTACCACTACAACGACCAATCTTTTCGAAGTATGATCCATTTCATGATCTCTTTGGTACTTGCAGTTATGTCGTTGTGAAGTGAGGGCAAGTCGTTGCCCTGGGTAACATGTGGAACTCAATGACAAACGTCTTGCTTCTGAGTCAATAGAGATGTGCAGACCCGCAGATGATGTTTTACCCTTTGTTAGTTATAAAGTGGTGGCAAGGATGCCCTGGGGAGAGGAAACATAAACAGTGTCCGCGGGGTCTGAACATCGTCTGACAACTTAGGAAACAAAACATTTTTCTTGATGTCCACATTTTGCCCTGGGTAACGACTTACTCTCGCTTCATGACTGCGGCCTCAGAGAAGAGCATGAGCTGAATGTCTTCTGTCTGATGAGTGGAACAGAGAGAACAGCTACACATGCAGACCGAAGAGACCCACTCGGAGGGTAAGGTGTCGGTAGAAAATATTTTCAGTATGTCAACATAAATCTTAAAAAAAAATTGTTATTTTTAGGTAATGTCCTTCGCTGCCTCTGGAAGAGCGGAAAGCGTTTCTGTAGTGTTGCTGATGGCTACACGTTTGACTGGAAGATCTCAGCAAGCTTCGTGCTGACTATACCGTCCTTGTCCGCCCATCAGACCGGCTTCTACGCTTGTCAGATAGAAGGTTACGATGTGGAGGACATACAGCCATGTACAGTACATTTCAAACAAGGTATGCGGAACTATACACGCGCACTAAGAGCTGTTTGCTAAAATATTTCAGGCCATCATCATCATCATCCATCCATCCATCGTCCATCGTCCATCGTCCATCGTCCATCATCCATCATCCATCATCCATCATCCATCATCCATCCATCATCCATCCATCACCCATACATCATCCATCATCCATCCATCATCCATACATCATCCACTATCATCATCATCTTCATCATCTTCTTCTTTGCGATTGTAAGGCTTTGGTGCTTCCTGTATTCCAGCCACAGACTTTCAGTGTTCCTGGCAAACCAAAGCCTTCCTCTGTCATCATGGAGATAATTACAACTTCGAGATGCGTGTCACGAAATCTTTCTCCCTTGATATGTCGTCTGTATCTAATGAGATGACTGGAGTTTACTCCTGCTCCCCTCACAAATCCTACTCACTGAGGGAATTACATATTCAGGAGAAGAAGAATATTCAAGGTAATTTATTTTGTTCTATTTCTGTTTTAAACATTTTCAGACTACTAAAGATTGTATAAGAAACCATAATGTTTGTCACTCATTTGCTTGACAAAAAACTACTGTTTTAATAAGTTGTTCATTATGATACAGGCGGAACAACTTGCAACATTGGTGCAGGGATTTCGATGGGAAAGGCCACCCTAACATGTCATTTTCAGCAAGACGTTTTTCAACAAAAGAAAAATATTGCTGTTTATTACTACACAGAGAAGGCGTTTCCAGGTTATCTTCCATTAACAAATTTTTAAAATTATTTTCTCATATTTAGTCTTTAACATCCTAAAAAAATCTTACAAACATTCTACACGACTACAAAAGGGTTTGTTCTTGCTGTGTCAGACATCTTGGACCATTGTTTTGAAGGAGGTTAAGTCGTTGCCATGGGGCAGCATGGAAAACTGAAGTATAAGCGTCTTGATTGTGAAGTTATAAAGTAGTGTCCAGACCCCGATGATGTTATTTTACTCCTGGAGTCATAGTTGTGAGGTGTTGGCAAAGATACCTTGGGACAAAGAATCATGAAGTAGAATCCCGTGGGGTCTGCAAAATGGATTGTAACTTTAAAAACAAGGATCTTTTACTTGAGTTCTCCATGCTGCCCTGAGGAATCGACTTACTCTCGGTTCATCAGTATGTACCTGGTCACAAAATAATCCTCTGGATGCTTCTTGCGGCAGGTGTTGTTGTGAACTGCACGTGGACAAACGCTGAGCTCGCGTGCAGCTGTAAGTCCGGGTACCTGTGGAACAAGACTGCAGGCGGCGACCATCTGACCTTCTCGGTGTCACGGGCCACCGAGGGTCAACCAAGGATGTACGCGTGTGAAGTTCAAGGATACAACGTCAGCCTCACTAAGTCATGCTGGGACATCCTTCAGAGCGGTATCTTGAGCTGAGCTGTGCTAAATCAGACAGAATTACAATCTACTCCATTTAGTCTTAATGCACGTGTGTTTGCCTGTCTGTTTGGATGCACGCCATGTTTGACTCTTACGTCTTTCTTTCCTCTTGATTTTATTTTTTTATTTTTTTTACCTCATTTCGTTTTTTGGACTTGTCTTACACTGTCAATGCGTTTACAAACGTTAATAAAATACTTCATTTACATTCGTACTCTCTTTAATCAGAGTGTTGACACACACACACAAAATTAAGAGAGAGAGGAATAGAGCTTTTGATTAATACATTTAATTTCCGTATCAAAAATAATTGTTTTCTTATCAACTTATTGTTGAAACGAAACGACCATGCATTATTTTCAGGTGAGATGATATCAAAGACTTTTTCAGAGTCAGATAAAGCCTCACCTGACCTCAAACCCAGTTCTCCCACAGACAGTAAGTTTCAGTACTGGTGGCACAATTTTCCTAAAACCTTTAGCTTCAAAAATATGTAATATTATTTCATTTATGGGTTAAAAATGTAACGTGACTTCTGCTCGTTTGTATAACAAATGATGGCACAGATATAGAGAGTTGATAAACTTCCTCTAACTTTATCATGTGACATTTACCGGCTTACTAGTAAACATTTCATGAAATGTGACTGTCCTGTTGCAGAAAGAAACCTAACATGTTGGATTGCCTCTGCTCATTTGAAGACAACAAACTTGTTGACTTGTCTGTTCCCTGAGAACCTCAGTGGCTTCAGAAAGAGCGTCCTTGTCAGTCATCATAATAACCAGGGTTACAATGGTTAGAATTAGGATTTTTTTTGTTTGTTTTTTTTTTTTTTGATTTTTTTTGTTTGTTTGTTTGGGGTTTTTTTGGTTTGCTTGTTTTTTGTTTTTTGTTTTTGTTTTTGTTTTTTTTTGCAAAAAGTTCTTCGAGACGAAACAGTCTTCCATACGAAAGTTGTGTCACTCACTCACTAACTCACTCACTCACTTGGAGCATGATGTTATCCTACCCTGAGCTGAGTGTCTTGTTCGCTAAGTATAAAATATAAGTAAAGTAACATAAGTATAACATGAAAGCACGTATACTAGATCCAAATTTCTTATATTTTCTGGAACAGATGTTGTGGCCTTTTGTTCGTGGCTCAACAACAGCCTGCAATGCCTTACTAAAACTGGGTATACGTGGGACGCCAGTCTGTACCCAGACCGCTTGACCATTCATATACCCCGGGTGGCTGAGGAGAATATAGGAGCTACACATGTGAAGTGCCGACAAGTGAATATCAAGGGACTGTGTAGGGTGACTTCAGAGTCTGGTGGTAAGTATTTACATCATCATCATCATCATCATCATCATCATCATCATCATCATCATCATCATCATCATCATCATCATCATCATCATCATCATCATCATCATCATCATCATCATAATCATCATAATAATAATAATAATAATAATAATAATAATAATAATAACAACAACAACAACAACAACAGAGAGAGGAAAGTGCTACATTTCTACTCCAGTTTGCATGTGGGTGTGTTTTTTTCACATCTATACTTTTCCTAAATACACAATTGTTTTCACACAAAAAACCTGAAAACGAGAATGCAAGGTTTCATATAATCCAGGAAATACACATGAATACAGCATACAGCAATGACCAAAATTGAAATTAGTTTCAATCTTTCATCTGCAGGGACGTCAACAGATAAAATATTTCCTGTGTCAACAGGAAGTGGCTTAACACCCATCAACAAAACCAGTATTTCAACTGGTGAGTCCCCAAAAAAGGACAGCATTGTTTACACCGCAGATGTGGCTGATAATTATCGTTATTAATATCATCTTTTCTGTGATGATATACTAAGAAGCTTAACTTGTAAAACGAGTTCTAGATATACATTGATCTAATAGCAATGCTTCTGATCGTCTAGAAAATGTTTTAAAAGTACAACAAGCAGGTTTTATCAAATCTTACTTATTGTCACATTAAAAAAATAATTAATAATTACATTTTGCTAACATCATTTTTAATTACAGAATTTACAAATACAATTTACGATGACAAGTAAAATAATTCTTTTAAAATAGTAATTAATGTATTTAGAGATCAGTCTGTGCAAAGATAGACAACCAAGGCAACCACAATATTACAATGTTAGATGTGTAAATTTAATGTATTTCATTGTCGTTACCCCATTGCTCCTTTGTTATATTTTGTAGATGCTCCAGTACCAGTACCTATTAAACATTAATGTTATTTTCAGGTTTGTCAGTCATGTGCTCGCCGTCTGTCGTGACAGAGGGGCAGCGAGCTGCAGTCATCTGCAACTTTGGAGCTGTCATGGCGGCGCACAGTTTTGTCATTTTGCATTACAGCCTCACTAACACCGGGGTGCCAGGTGTTGTCTTTGTGTAATGTGTTACATCATGTATTCTTGTCTTTGTGTAATGTGTTACAATCTGTATCTTGTCTTTGTGTAATGCATTACAGCCTGTATTCTTGTCTTTGTGTGATACGTTACAGCCTGTATTCAGCATGTTACAGCTAGTAATGTTCCAGCTAGAACATTGTTTTAGAAGATGGCTTAAGAAAAGTCTTACCTGCAGCTCAGTAAATAACCAGTGTGATGCATAGTCCAGTAAATAACATGTTTATTCTCTCTGTCTCTCATCCTCTTTCTCTACTCTTGTTTCTCTATCTCTCGCTTGCTCGCCACAGACTTTCCACTGGTGTGCTTGAGGACGGCAGGAGGGCTGGAATGCGAAGTGCATGATGGGTACGAGTACGACATCATCGTCAACAACTTCACCGCCATATTGAGACTCCCGCGCGTTAGCAGCGAAGATTTAGGCACCTACACCTGTACATCCGTGACGTCAAACAGCGCACATGCGTCGTGCACTCTTACATTTTCGGGTAGGTATCTTTTAAACTTGCACACTCTGGGTATATTGTCTGAGCCTGACATTTTAAAAAAAATTATTCTCCTCTTTTAGATGAATATTTATGTATGTGTGTGTATGTGCATCATGTTGATATATATATGATTGGTGTGAATCCAGTAGAGCATATGGAATGATATCTAATTGTAAGAAATACATTTATAATTGTAATAAATTTGTAATTCCAATAATAAATTCTTCATAATTTATTTATTAAATAACAAATTAATATTTTGTTCAATAAATATTTAGAGGGATCAGAGGAGTCAGGATCATTCTTCCTGCAGCACAAAGTATTTATCAGTGGCGGAGTTGGAGCGATCATTGCAACAGCTGTTACCGTGGCAGTCTGCATCTTCATCATGTACAGAAAAGGTATTATCGTTCCCCTCCCTTGCTCTCTCACACAGAAATTATGACACGCATGCACAGGCGCACACACACGCCCTTTTACCAACATTGACGCTTGTTATCCCCCAGAGTTCTCTCCCTTATATCTTGTCGCAATTCACTAATTAGTAACATGAATGTCACAGGTTTAGGTCTTATTCTACAATTAGTTCCTGGCTTCTTTATGACCACGAGCTTGGGGTACTAGAATACATGGTAGAATTATTTCTTTTAAACTGAGTCGTAATAATATGCAAGTATGTATTTTTACTTGTGTTTGCATGTGTATCTAATGTAAATGTTCACTGACAGGTCATGCAAGGTACCAATATCCCCAGCGACGACCTGAGTCTGACAGTGATCCATACAAAACACTCCCTGCAGTGGGTTATGAGAAAACAGGGAATGAAGAGGACACGAGCTCGTACGCAGAAGTTAGAGACTCGCCGCCGTCTCAAAGGACCACTCGACCAGGTGTGCAGATTAATCAACAGTAATCAAGATCATCAAGACAAAAAAGCAGACAACTTTGCAAGCAAACGAGCATCCTTGGGTTCTTGTTAAAATGTTTGAGCTTGAATACATACAAACATACATTTCTCCTTCATTTAATACAAATTTCACAAAATTGTGATGCTTTCATGTTTACATGTTTTGATATGAAGTTTAAATAAATATGAAATACATGGTAACTTAATTTACATTTATTGCTTTTCATTTAATACAAGTATTTATTCATTATGATGTATATCTTTCATATGGTTTTTGTACGTGATATTATTGTTTCATCATGCAGAGACTAAACTTTTGACAAGACAGTCTGGTATGGATGCTACCCCTCCAGGGATCGAGAAAGACACAATGAATACATCTCTGAAGGTTGAGCTCGTGTCTTTATCCGAGTTACCTACCACCTGTCGGCTACCTGAACACCGTGGACCTCAGACCTCTGACCTTGCTGACCTACCCGAGAACCTCGTTCGTCACGACAGCCTCACTCCAGGTCGAGGGGAGAAGAACATCCTCACACATACGCTGGGCAACAACGAAGGTGGTTACTTGAAGCCACGAGACAGATCATCTAATGACCAAGCCCCTCTATGTACACAAGATGAAACCTTTCCAAGACTAAGTGGGATTACAGGCTGCAGACAGAAAACAGAATCCACCCCAGCTGCCACCCGCTCGAGTGGCGGACGTTACAGCGCTTGGTCGAGAAAAGAACCTGTCATCACAGTCCCAACATTCTTCAGATCGCCGCATGGACCAGGACCAGGAGAACTGCTCGCCTCCAGGTCAGTCCCAGGATTACTTGCATCCTGTAGACGACGTGGCGTGTACCCACTTGCACGACAGCTCCCACCAGTCACGTGGTCAGTCACGTGAACTTTCTGCTGACACGGTGGCTGTCCTTGGCGATACGAAGAACGGCGATGAAAGAGATGATCCTCGTTGCCAGAGGGGTTCATCTGGGAGGTACATGCAGCCCTTGAATCTGTCTCACAACAGTTCCCCGGGTGTGTCTGGCAGTGAGTCCAACCAACCACTGGCTCTAGAAAACCGTCACCCAGTCTATGAAAACAACGTTGAGCAGCCATGAAGAATTCCAGAGTTGTATTTCATCTTGAAAATAATTGACCTTCCAACTTTGTCGTGCCTGTGAACTGACAATGTACAATGTACAGTAACTTTAGTGTCTGTGGCGACATACAAAATCTCTACACTCTGCAAACTATCCAGAAAAAAAAACAACTGTTTTCAAATATCAGCACTGGGAACAGTTCTCGTGATTTAAACCTGTTTAAGAAGAGAAAATTGCTTAGAGAAGAACTTAATATAAATAGGAAAAAAACTTATAACGAAGTATGCCCGTAAAAGTATACATTTCATAACATAGTAATATCACTTAATTGAACGCATAAATGATGACCACGATGTAGTACTTTCTCCATCCGCATTGTATATAGGACCTCAGGGTGGAGAAAACACCAAGCTGATATTATCAAGCAGTGTAAACAAAAATCCTTTAAGACAGTGCTAGAGAATTTTGAGATGTGAATATAAAAGATTTGTGAGAGTGTGAGAGACGCCTCAGACAAATTATCTCCCTTTACCTATCAGGGTGTAAGGTCACTGTTGTGAAGAAGCTATTGTGCCACGGGTGGGCAAAGTTTTCTTTTTTGGGGCTGGTCTTAAAATTCTAAGCTATGCGGCAGACAGGTAAAATATCAAACTCCCCACTTCAAATGACTACACAACCCACTTACTGATAATAGACAGCAACTGAATACAGAATGGCGTTCACTAACCCAATTTATTGTGTAAAGCTGTTTGAAATTCGCTGACAATAAAACTTTAAAACCAGCCTTTCCTTTGATGGCAGCCTCCCTGTTGCGACTCCATCAGAAATGTAAGCCCTGTTATTTGTTGTCTTTGTACTTTTTAATAGAATCTTACGGACTGCTGCTTTCTAGCCTTGTTGTAATTAAATTAATTTTTAATCAAATTAACCTAGGGTAAATGAAAAAATAAAAACAAGCGAGCTTCACATTTTGGCAGACGGGTCAGCCCAAAGACCCCGCACTTTGCCCTCCACTGGATTATGTGCATGTTACGAGTTTTAAAGATTCTCTTGGGTTAAACCATTGTCCGTTGTTTAGATATCCGTTACTCTTAGAGTGGACAAGAAGGAATGAGAAACAGAGTGGGCAGAAGTGGTATATTTTTCACGCTCTTAAAACGTATTTGTAACTTTTCTGAAAGGGAGACCATACCGCTGCTTGGATTAAGGTTTTTCGTTGAGAGAATTCTGTAAGAATCTTGATCGAAAAAGGAACCCCTTGCCCAAGTCACATTTTTCCGAAACTTGTATACATATTGTACAGGTCTCGTTCCTCGCAGTGATCTGATCATATTAATCAGCAATTCAACTGGGAAGGAAAATATTAGTGATTAAAGTGGGAATCTGAAATCGCTCTCTACATTTCATCATCACCAAAATCTGACATTGTTCATCTCATGGGACAGATGCAGACATGGTTCACTCTGGTCTGACTACACTGAAAATAAAAACATTAAAAGAACTGTAAAGTTATTATAAGGACTATTTGATGATATGTTAATAATGTGCAAACACAGCTAACTAGGCCATCTGTCACTCATATTTCATTATATCATAGGTTTAAGAAAGAAGGTATAACCTGGGGTACAGTTGTATTAGCCATTTTCTTATCAGGGCTGAAGAAATAAATTTTAGCTCGATACTGCTTAACGTTCCTTCTGTGTCTTTGTGGTTTAAGGTGTACTTAATTTTAAACTAGCTTCAGTCATGGGAGAAAAATTCAAAGATACATTGCAACATCCAGTATCTAGCATTTGTAATCATTTTCTTTTAACAGTGTTAGAAATTTCATATTCCAACTTTCCAGGCATGACTACTTTGCTTCCTTGAGATTTCCACAGAAAAAAATCAAAATTTTGTAGTTGTAAAATAGCTGCCTATCACTACTGTCCACACACACAATAGAAGATGGCTCTTTTTGCTCCACTCCCCGTTCTCTCATTCTTCTGCGTGCAGTTACATGCGTTCTTCTCTTTCTCTGTGTGTGTAAGGGAGAGAGAGAACATTGAAAGAGCTGAAAAACTTGCTAATTTTTTTTTATTCTATTCAGAAATGTGGTACCTGAACATGCCATTCTAAAAACAGGTTTTAAAGAAATATTAGATTATGTTTATCTTAATTGTTTTGGTTTCAGCTGTGAAGCTGACTCATTATTTTTTTTTCTACCACGTGATGCTAATTTCAGTTGTTTTAATGTCAATGTTAAAAAATTATGAATAACAGCAGCACTGCTTTTTTTTTATCCTAACGAGTAAAAACCCAGTAGAAAAAGTTCCAAGTCTCGCTTATGGTAACAAACGCTCACCTCTCTGTCGATGGAAATAAACAAGAAACTGGACTGAGATGTAAATGGCGTTTTCCGAGGAAGATGTTAACAGATCAGCTGAAGCCGTAGAAGCGAAATAAATTGTATAATCACGACAGTGTCAACACTCAGTCTTAGCTTAACATATACATGCGTACTTTCAAATACAGGTTTTTAAAAAAGGAAAAATAAATAGGAAGACTTCTGAAATAGAAGACTCAGACGTGTCCTGGGAAATTACTTCTCTTGGAGAAAGCATGTTACTGAGAACTGCCACATTACTGACTACGTTTCCGAAGATTTGCTTCTTTCCAAGGAGGATAAAGGAAAACCAAAACGAAAGTGCATTTACTGATATTGGCGAACTGCCAAGCTGGGTGTGGCCTAATCTACATACCTAGCACGTCATACAGCAGTGGCCGGTCTCCACAGTCCCATCGACGAGGTAGGTTTTCGCTACTGTCTGTTTGACAAAGCCCTAGCACGAGAAACGTTACATTACATAACACGTGAGTAATCAATGTTTTATTTCATTTTTTTAAAGATTACTTACTTAAATAGTGTAAAGAAAATAAATATGTGAAGATAGAGGATTTTTTTTTGTAGGTGAGATTTTCTCATTATCTTGTGAAGTTCTTGATTGTAACAGTAAAAAGTTCTTTTTTTTATCTGTGTTTATCATACCTTTATATAAATGTCGAGAGATGCCATAAGGAACTTGAAGTCTATAAAGAAGACTAAACTAATCAACTGCTTTCAACACTGGAAATAAATAATTATCGGTGAACTATCAGAAAAGTAGAAAATAGGTCACGTATGCGGTAACAGACCTCGTCCCACTGAGCTTATGCTTTTTCTTTGAGAGATTTCATTTCAAATTTCAGTCTTCTAAACAAATCATCGCATGGGAAAAATCCCATCTCTCATCTGCTACGAGTCTAGTAAAATTTGCACATCTTGGAAAGCTACTTGAAAACAGCTTTCCGTCCCATTTTGTTTGCCCATTAACTGACGTTCCTTCTAGTCGCCATTTATAGGAGAGCAATATTGATGAATTCACGCCAGCCATTTTGGTCATCTATCACTCTGAAAGGTTCCCCAGGGGACAACTGGTTCACTCTTCCACATTAATCACCCAGTATTTTATTTATTTATTTATTTATTTTTTTTATTGCCACGGAGTCGGCCGTCTTCCACGTAACCCGGGTTTTTAGAGAAACATCAGACCTCTGACCAGCATACAAAGATGTTCGTCTTCCGTTTCCTGTAGGAGATGCCGAGTAGTCTCCTGAAACATTTTGTTTCAAACGCCTGTTGCTTTGAATTGATTTATTCACAAATACGTGTTCTTTTTAAAAGTGGATAGTCATAGTTGACATAGAAAGTGGAGTTATAACAGCAATAATCTCATATGCCGACAGGATTACAAAATCGAAAAATGACTAGGTCGTTTCTTATATGATGTTGACGTGTCAAGTATTTATAGAGAACCTTTTCCAAAAGCTAACAATTTTCAATAAAAGACGATGTCAGAAGAATTTTCATTTCGAAAATTTGAAAGAAAACAGCAGCCACAGCTCGTTAGCAAATACATTTACACGACCTAGTAATTTAATAATTTGCAGATTAAATTATAGAGACGAAAATTGTGTTTCTGATGCACAAACTAGAGATCAAACCATTTAAATTACTATGCTATGTCTGTTTTCTGACTGCCACAAATTAAATACTTGCAACGTTTTTCATTTTCCGACGCCTCAAGTTATAAATCATACTTTTATATGAAATTTATTTTACTATTCCAGACGCTTGTCTGAAATAGTAACGCGATATTGTATATAAGCTACAATTAATATATCTAGTACTTATATTATATTTACTTATATTTAAAGTTTCATTCCATGGTTATCAGTCACATCTAGGACTATAAGACTCCACATTATGAGGCTCTGCGACATGGCAAAAAGATAAATACTTTTCTCAACATCCCATCTCTTTACAAAACAATACAGTATAATAAATACGGTGTCCAGTCACTTAATCCCCAGACACTTCATCCCCGACACTTCATCCCCAACGCTCAAGAACAATTTTCATATCATATTGTTGAAGAACATTAAATTTACTAGCTTATATGAACTTTAACTAATGTTGTTGATGTTCAAATGACGTTGAAGTTAAAAGCATGATTTGAATTTGAATTTCAATTAAATTTTTCGCTGACTTCATAATTTTTATAGTTAAGGATTTAGTTTAGGGATTAAGTGTCTGGGGATGAAGTGTCGGGGATGAAGTGTCGGGGATGAAGTGTCTGGGGATTAAGTGACTGGGAACCAATAAATACAATGCAGTACAACTTTATTCATCCCCATGGGCAATTCAAGATATTCAATTCTTTACACTGTAGGAAAAATATAAATATACTGAGCTTCTAAGTTTAGGCATTACTGAGAATGATGTAAAAAAAAAATCCGAGAACGTACGTGTACAATGTATGTTACATAATAATTGTAAGTATTGCTGAATCTTTTGCAGAGAGCTGAACTGTACAAATTTTCTCTGACTTTCTAGAAAAACAGCTCTGGAGATAAATCTCTTTACTTGGCAAGCATGGCATCAACCTCAGTACTCAGACTCAGAGAGGAAGACGATGAAGACAAGTAACTGAAGTTTAGTTTCAATAATTGTTTGATTGAAAAATCTAACATTTTCAGAGGAGGGCTTGCCTTGTGATTGTTAATGCATTTGAAGTAGAATGTTACAGATTATAGGCTCTCTAGGACCATTAGAAAACCACACTGTCCATTCAGCAGCGGTGGGTACCTGATTTCTCGGGAAATGTAAAGGGCAGTGAGAAAGTAAAGTTTCGGGTCCAAGGCAGAACAAAATTATAAGACTTATGCGAAAATAGTATAATTTAATAATTCGTAGTATAGGTCTTATTTTAACTTTGTGTCACCAATAGGTCTTATAATATCTTTGCTTGAAAGCTTGAAATAGTTATTGCTAGACTGAAACATATACACCATAAATATAAAATTAACTGGAAGTGGATCTGTTATTTAGAATATTTAAAATAGTTACCATGAGCATACCTATCAATAAATCCAAATAACAGTTGTTGCTTGCAGCATGCCTTAACGAAATGGGTTTTTTTCTGCACTTCTGTCACTAAACCTAGATAAAAGTTGTTTCCAAGGCATGCTTAATGTTTCTCTTCTTCGTTATTAATTTATGGCTGGAAAATTTATCTTTACATTTGTTGACAAGCTTTGTTATACGTGGATTATGCTTTGTGGATTTTGTGTCTATATTCTTTGCTGTCTTAATGACTAGTGTATCGTGGTGATAGTCATTCTTCTACAGTAGTAACATCTTTCGATGATTTAGCTTCTTTTTAATCAAATAGCATGGGGTTCGTATTTCGTATGTATTTAGTGGTCTGTGTGTGCCAGTGAGCATGCTTGATAATTTTTCGTAGCTCCTGTAGTGTTCAACATGGCAAGCGCTGTCCTCATTGTTTCCCTCACAGTAATAATTAATTTTGTACTATTGCTACTGTGGTTTAATAAAAGAACGTGCTTTACTTTAATCGCCAGCTATACCACGAAACTCTACAACTTTGTAACTTTGCCTCTGAGGGACAGGAGTGTGCAAGATGTTCCAGGGGTTGGTCCCGACACAGCAAAGCGCTTAAAAAATCAAGATTTCACGGAAAGAATATTGGTATACCTCTGTGTCAAAATTTGTGAAGAATTTATATTTTATTCTCTTTTATTTCTTTCATTATCTGAAAGCTAGGTTAGCCAATGCATTGTGATTTGTTGATACTAAAGCGTATTCTGTTTCATCAGCAATTTAGGTCCAGTATGCAGACATTTTGGCCATATATCACTGTGTAACACCTGAATCATTTAGCTATTAGTTAAGTAATATTTTAGTTCTTTATCCCGTTCAAAGTCATCGTCATTTTCTTTAGACTCTCATACTAAAGTAGAAAATTTACCGCTTGAACTTCAATCAAGTTGATTTACCTGTGCAGGAGCATGTTCTTCTTGCATGTTACATCGGTTTTGAAAAGAATGAGAAAAAATTCAAGAAGCACCTCTTAAAGGATCTGGGTGTCGAAGAAGTACATTTTGATGTCATCTTCACTATTGTGAGAAGATGGTGAGACGATCATATGGTCACTATATTATACCTGTTAATGATTCTTAGTTCTGTGCATGAAAAACTTAACCTTTGCTCAGTAGTATGATTTTGTATGCCATCTGATGATCTGCGTCTAGTGCTTTAAAACCAAATAAAGAGTAGTTACAAAAGTTTCTTTTGGCCAACTATTACTCTCAAACGATATAAAAATACCAAACACCAACAAATCTTAAATAAATATACGCAAGGCTAAGACACCCTCGAACGCAAGTAAATCACCCATTTAAAATATATATATATATAAATAACTAAAAACGTTAAAGTAACAATTCAAATTGGTAATAAGAGATTAACATGTCATGAATAAAACGAGCTTCGCTGAATCCTGTATGAACACTTAATATTTCGCTAATCTAATATGAATCAGGTAGGTGAAACGGAATTAAAAAAACCGTTTTTCACTCACAGGTTTACACTGGTTATATCATGCTGGCACAACTTACACCTCCAGGAATGAATAAGCCTTATCAAAATTTTATTTCAGAAAATACAATACAGTGTATGATGTACTTAAACTCCTGTGGATTTACAAATTCAAATGTGGATTCATCCTGTGGATGAATAAAATTGTATTGAATTGAATTGAATTGAATACAAGGACGTGCAAGTTCACGATGGTTTCTTTTCTGTCTTTTCGCCTTTCTTACATTTCTAAGGCATTTTTATCTTCACGTGCTTTGATATTTTCTGGAATAACTATACATAACTATAAACATCTCCATAAGTATGCTTTTGATGATGATTCAGTAACGACAGTGGTCTAAGGCAGGAGACAGACGACGACAGCAGCATAAAAGCCATTTCCCCAGAAGCAGCTGATGCTGTAAAGAAAAGTCTTGAGAAAAAGAAAACTCTTCCGGTATATCTGCGAAACTTTCTTCACATTTCCCACATTGAAAAAGAAACTTCATTGACATACAGAGATGTAAAAATGGCGCATACTTTGTCTGTTCAGTGCCTAAATGTCGAGCATTTCTTATTAAAGTAATAAAGTCTTACAACAAAGTCAGCATCTGGCCTCACTTTAACAATATAATCAGTGTTATTTTATATCAGCCTGAGTTTTAGTGCGCCAGACATTTATACAGAAGGTTAGCCATTGGAACAGAAAACTTCTTGTTTGCTTGTTTTATAACTGTGATGTATTTTTGCAGGCGTATGTTCTCTTTGGTCGCTACTTAGCGTTTGACAAGGATGCTTATAACTTCAAGGGATGGCTGAAGTGTCTTGGTGTCCGACCAAGTTATCGGCGTCGCATCGTGAGCGCTCTGAAAGAGTGGTAGGTTGTATGGTCCTCATTACTGGTCGTGCTGATCTTAAACATATTGCGATTTAATAATGATTTGTTATTATATTGACGACGACGACGATGACGACGACGATGATGATGATGATGATGATGATGATGATGATGAATGATGATGATGATGATGACAGGCATATGGTTGCTACAGTCGTTCCTCCTGGCTCCTCTGAAACCTTACTACAATACGTGCAGGTAAATCCTCGTTTCTTTAATGTGTGGCTGTACGTTTATGTATCAGTATAGATGTTATATCGTGCAAGATTCTGCAGAAAGTTTTTTTTTTTTTAGTGTTTAAGTCCTTACTTATACAAATTATCATCGTTTTCTAGACAGTGCATTAATCAGTACACCATCAGCAAAATTATCAAACTTTAAGGAATATTATGCAAGTCACTTTATCCAATCGAAAAAGGACTCTGAAACATGTTTTTGACCAAGTTTAAGAGTAGCAAGGTAAAGGATTACATTTTACTTATAGAAAATATAAAATGTGTACACATTATATGAACATGGAACATTATGCATACGATTTACAATTATGATGATTAATTTATAAGAAAGATAATTTGTTTGTTATTGTACACTATTTTGTATTATTCATTATAAAAGAAATATTGATGTTTTCTTATCTTCTTTGTCTTCTCAGTGCATATTTTTGTTTTAACACACTTCATTCACTGCACACAATATACAAAACATACATGGCCTTGCATGCTTTCGAAAACACCAAACACTATTGAAACACATTTTATTCAGTACACAGGGAGACAAGAGGTAGAGGTAGGAAATATCGGAAGTATGGAAGAGATAGGGAAAAAGAAACAGAACTAGTGTGGACATCCCAGCTTCTACTACTTGCGCGGGGCGGTCATTTCGCCCCACAGCCTGTCAGTTCCTCCAAACTATGTTTATTTCGTCCCAGACTGATTAGCAACGTCTCTTATTAGTAGTAGTAGCAGTAGTAGTAGTAGTAGTAGAAGGAGGAGTAGGAGTAGTAGTAGAAGAAGGAGTAGTAGTAGAAGGAGGGTAGGAGTAGTAGAAGAGGAGGAGTAGTAGAAGGAGGAGTAGGAGTAGTAGTACAACAGCAGCAGCAACAACAACAACAACAACAACAACAACAATAATAATAGGCAAAATAAAGTCAAAACACCAATTTCCTTCTTTGTAGTCGAAATTGTAGTTCCCCAAAACAATATTCATGTTATAAAAATACATTCTGCATTAAATTCCACAATAGTTTTGAATGCGCATTTTATACTTTATTGCTTAAAGTATTTCAAAACATTATACCAGAAGGGGATATGGATTCTACTGACTAGTGAATCTACAAATTCGCTACCTAGAAAGTGTAAATTTATACTCCAGTCCATAGAAAGTGAAAAAATAGTTGTTCAATTTATTTTGAAAATATATCCTAAAGGTCAGGTAGGTTGATAAATAAACACGTTCATTTTGACATCCAATAAGATAATTTCACCAGCTTGTAAGTGCCTGTAACAAGCGAATCCTCAGATTATGTTTTACATATTTTATAATTTTATTATTGTTTATTTGCTCGATTACAGTGGAACCTCGGTTAGCGAACGCCTCGGATAGCGAATATTTCGGTTAACGAACAAAAATTTCGCTAAAAGTTTGTCTCGGATAGCGAACAAAATTTCGGATAACGAACAGCCACGTGAACCACACGTGACCGACCAGCGTGTCATCGAGATACAGTTACGATCAGTCGTTCCTTATCTATGCGCATCCTTCTTATATTTAGTGATTTTTCTGCTTTTTTAGTAAGATATCCTCAATCATGGCTCCAAAGAAGATTAGGAGCAATTAATAGCAGAGAGGTAATGACAAGGAAGCGGTCAACAAATGAATTGTAAAAGGAAATGATTTCATAGTATGAAGGTGGCATGTGTCTGTCGGATCTGTGATGTCGTATTACCGAGGAGTTTTACAAAAAAGACAGAAGGAACAGACACTGGAAAAGTTTTTTGCTTTAGCCTCAAAGCTACGGAAAGGAGAATCCCCCAATTTTACAATGTCACGTGTGCTCATGGAGGGGGAATCAAGCAATAATTCACTCCCCACAATCCACCCACGCCGTGAAAACAATGTTTATTTAACTCCATTTATATAGCATTATAATGTTTATAGCCTGTATTAGCGAGTTATTAAATCTATTTCCTTTATTTCTTATGGAAAAAATTGTTTCGGATAACGAACATTTCGGTTAACGAACAGCTTTCCAGAACGGATTAAGTTCGTTAACCGAGGTTCCACTGTATTATGAAAAGCTTTTACTCTTGAAGTTATCGACCCTCGAACGTGAGAGTTCAGAGACTCCACTGGATCTTATGACTCTTTGATTATTTACACAGGGATGTTTCTTCGTTGCACGTTTCATCTCTGTTGAGAGAAATCTCGATATCTTCAGAAAGTACCTTGGGAATCAAGGTTATGAAGAAAGCCATCAAAAAAACGTCATCAATGCTATGAAAGACTTGTAAGATAAATAATTTAGTTTATTTCCTACAACCTTTGAGTTCATTTTTTTAATGTTATCATTTCTTGTAGAAAAGACTGATGAGATATGATTTTGTGTTCTTTTAGATATATACACTTCTCTATCATGATGTAGATACAGCTTTCAATGCTGAATGTCGTCACTATATAATCATCACCAGATGTACCAGAAGCTTTAGGATTCGTTGTCCTATTATCATCTTTGTTTTAATCCCCAGCTGTTTCAACAAACATAAGACCTTTGATGAGACATCCATTCAAGACAAGAATGTCAGATGTATACCCGGCATTGATGATATTACAGCTGAACTTCTAAGAAAAAACTTCAAGGAAGGAGATTTACCGGTACGTTCATGCTTTAGCAAGCGACATTCCGATAATTGCCTATATTTAATTTTTTTTTTTTAGTTTGTTTCATTTTTCATTCACTAATATGAGGAAAACACCTTCACCGTAATTTGAGTATTCATTAGAAGAAAAAAAATGATGCATCTTTGCTGTTTGAGTCGTTAATATAATTTGTCAGTAAAACTATGTACGTCCTATAAAAATATTTCATAAATACTTTGCAAATACGTACTTACTGTAAGCAGTATATGTGAAACTAATAAATTTTACACGAAACATCTATCCGTTTAGGTTTCGTTGTGCATGGTGTTTTCACCATGGAATCAACCTGATTTTGTTAAGCACTGATCGTGGGCAATTTGTACAGGCATATGTTCTTCTTGGATGCTACATTGCTTTTGAGAGAGACGATGACAAGTTCAGAAGGTATCTACAAGATGTCGGGATCCAAAGTGAAACTGTCGATATTGTAATCACTGCTCTGAAAGGCTGGTAAGAGAGCATTTCAGAAATGTCCTTATACCCAAAAGCTGTCATTGAGTTTATTGGGATATTGGACGAACTATTACATACACATTGAATCCTAAACGCTTGAAATATTAAAACAAAGCTGTCTATAATGAAATAGTCACAACCTATAAACATAATACCTCTCAATATTTTACCGCTGTTGTAGCCATTTATTTCGAAATCCAACACGTAGTGATCAAAACTTGGATGGTTCCTGTTATCTGCTTCTGGTTAACATCGAAATAGTTTTGTTTCCACTAAGGAGCATCTGCGAATTTTTCACAGATGTCATTATATACCCAATCCAAAGCGTTTGTATGAAAACATTAGCGACAACATAAAATAGAACAGTTTTCTGTTATAGTATGTCTACTATGTGTACATATCTTAGTTTCGAGGAACGAAAAGGAAGCAGATGTGGACAGAGTAAAAATTATGTTTGCTTTTGCAAATTACAGAGCTCATCGTTAGTGCATTTCAGGAATCTTTATGGTTTTTTTCAGGGATTTTGCGACTGATCCTGTAAAGTATACTCTCGCTCGACAAATTGAAGGTTTCACGGCTCGCAGATTAAAGGAGAAAATAACGAAAATAATTTTACCGGTAAGTATTTTGTTTGAAAGAGTGAGAAAATATGTTTTAGTATTTTTGTGTGTTATTACTTTTGTTTATTATACTTTTCCATCACGCACAGCGGATTTAATGAAATTCAGTAACTTCGTATGGAGCTCTAGCTCAACCCTAAATTCTAAGCCAGTTCTGTATCTAGTTAAATAATGTTCTTTCGAGACTGTGTAAAGTTTTCTAAAATTATTACTACACCAATGAATATTTTTACAGGCGCATGTTCTTCTGGGATTGTACGCTGATTTTAAAAAAGAAGACCAGAAAGTCAGAGAGTACCTTCAGAAACTTGCCTTTGGCAGCAATATTGTAGATGCTGTCATCAATGCTCTGAAAGACTGGTGAGATAACCCTTGCCCTTTCAATTAAGCCTTAATGCCAAAGACCTCTTCTTGGTTTAATTATTGTCAATCAAATAACGGCATAGATAAATGAATTTAAAGGGGGTGGATAAACCCACAGTGAGATTAGTAGCATCTCCAAGTATGGATGTGAGTGTGATCGATACCTGATCGATAATTGGCGACCATGATCAAGTCAAATTAGTGCACGTCACTCGGCAATTAAATGAATTATTATTCTGTGACACTGAAAAGGCACTGTTGATGATACAGTTTTGAATTAAGCATGAACTTGCATGAAAAAGAATGTGTTCACTTTTTTCAAGCATGGACGTTTGTTGTGATCACTCATTTGCTTTGGAAATAAAATAATCTTTTTTTCCAGGGACCCTACAACAGATCCTGTGAAGTACAGAGTTGTCACAGATATTTCGGGCATTGACGATGCTACAGCTTCACTCTTGTTTGATAAGATTACGAAGAAAAAACTAGTAGTACGTGCGCACGCACACACACACATATACACATATATATATATACACACATTTTACACGCTAGAGCCTTACATATGCTTCGTATTGTACTGATATCATAATGCTAGGTATTAATAGCAGAAGCATTTGTACTTTGTTTTAAAGATTTCATACTGTATATAGTGTACTTATGCCTGTTCATTGTAGACTTTCTCAGGAGGGAATTATTTTTGCAGGGTTAGAATTGGGTAAGAGTTAGGGCAAGGTTTATTTGAGTGGTTCCTCGACCTATCGAAAATTCCCACATTTTCCAACTGAACCAGTGAATAATCATTTATGTAGTAATTTGCTCTTTACATCATAAAATATATGATGCTTTAAAAATTAGAAATGATTATAATTAGCTCCCCTTATGATGCTAACCCACTTTGTCACAATATGAAGGAATATTTTCGCCTGGGATGCTCCGCTGCTTTTAAGGACAATAATGCGAAATTCAGAGAGTACCTAAAGACCCTCGGAGTGCATGGTGACAAAGTGGACGCCTTTTCATTAGGGTATGATTATGGTTGACATGTTTTGTTTTGGTGTGTGGGTGTGTGTATGTTGAGTCGGTGGGTGGTATGTGCTTGGGTGTTAATGTAGCTTTTGAAGACGTCTAAAAATATCCAATAATAATCGCGACTATTACATTTTCAGCAACATTTAAGCTAACAAAACATTTATTGATAATCATGTCAGTAAATACAAAGCTTTTCTATTCTTTCATTTTGTTAGTAATCTCATGTTATTTCTGTCCCTTTGTTTCTCATGTTTCCATGAAAGATTGTTTTTGGTATAACATAACATTTTTTCATACCCCTTTATTTTGCCTCTATTCAGTATGACTAGAAAATTTTGTTATTTACTTGAATCTTATGTCTGATAAACGATTTTTTCCAGAGACTTTGCAACAGAGTATGTGAAGGGTGGAGTCTCAAAAAGCAACACGGCCAAAGCCAATCTTGCAGCTCAAAGGATCTGGGATGAAATACCAAAAATAAATATACCGGTATATCTCTGTTAGCATAATCTTACTTTACTTTTCTTCTCTGCAGGCTTTTAAAACAGACAAAAACAAGTATGGCTATTTTATTTAGTATTTCAAGAAAAATATTGCAGTTGCATTTGATCAGTGTTATGAAGTATTATAATTTTTTTGAATTTATACAGTCTTTTACTACCTCCACAAGTATTCCTAATAGTTATTTTTTGTGTTTGTATCACCTATTACTATCTTAAATTATAACTAATTATGGTCCAGCTTAAATCTTTATTCCGTAGTTTTCAAAACTGACAAAGATTTTTTTATATATTTTTGTGCAGGCGTATGCTCTACTTGGACGTTACGTTGTTTGGGGGAGCTTCAAGCAATGGCTGACTAAGCTTAAATGTCAGCGCTCGTCTGTAAATGAAATTTTCAATGCCTTGACAGGATGGTGTGATCACCACTCACTTTTGCTGATCAGTGATGCACAGGAAGATGAACCTATGGCACATTAGGTAGCTGACAATAGGAGGAGCACATATCCGAGTGGTTCGAGCGCTGGTGTCCGAACTTACAGGCATGGCGGTTCGATACCAGCTCGCTTCCCTACTCCTCCTGTAGCTAATGCTGCATTTAAAATACCCAGTGACAAAGTACAAGAAGACAAAGTGTGAAGAAACATCACATTTGCACCACTTTTGTCTGCAAGCTACTTTTGTAATGGCTGCCATTTTACAAGTAGAGACAATATTTTCCAATGTCAAGAAATCTTTATTACAATATCGTTTTATTTGTGTTAAGTAGAATTTAGTCCTCAAATATGAGGATCATCTTTGCAAGGTATTATCAGCGCATTGATAAGTAGTGTCTTCAACGAGGAAATTTATTTCCGTTATGAGAATCTCAAGCACCCTAGCTCAAGGCAAAATAGAATGAAGCTTTGTATGTAGATAAGAAATGCTGCGATAAGTTCAAACCTATCTTGGAGGACAACAGCATGACATCCGCACTCGCACCTTAATCAGCTTATGTTTTGCCAAGCAGTTTCGAATTATTTACCACCCTTATATTGTTGTTATTGCACATGCTTCAAGCGATTTGTATCTCAGCTTTCCTATTATACCCTTCATTGCATTATTACTTAAAAATCACTCGTATAAAGCTTAACCATTCTGAAGGATTTGCTTACATTTTAAAAATTTTAACAATTTGATTATTTGTAAAATAATTATTTCATAGCATAAATTGTCGTTTTGTTGAAATCGTTTTTGTCAAAGAAATGAATCGTAGAAAGTTATCGCAGAGCTTTTATTTACATTGTAACCCTGTCATAAGTGTGTGCATATATCCTGGTTTTCTTATATTAATCGCATTATTATTTTGCATGTTTGAATTAGACTGATGCCTCTATTGTGTTTGTAACTATTAACCTTTAGAAACATAGACAATACACCCTTGTATTTTGAAATATTTGAGTAAACTAAAGAAATACATTATGATGTAACGTTTTCCTTTATTTTACTTACAGCTTGTTTTATAAGAATTTCAGTCGAGTTTCAAAACAGCTTTGAAGGTTCTTGAAGATATATGTATATACACCTCAGTGACTTCTAGAGTGCAGGAGAGTGTAATCGACATGAAAAAGATTTTAACTTTAATTTATGAACCCTCCCCTTCTCCTGATCATCGACCCTCAATTTACAAAAAGTGTTCCTTAGAGAAAAAAATATTTTGCAAATAAAAAAAAACTGACTTGCAAACAGTAAACAGGTAAACGCTCATAAAATTAAATTCAAGCAAATGAAAGCAAAGTACATATTTGAAAAGCTAAGGCTTGGTCTTGAGATATCTTTATACACAATTTGTACTTATTCATTTACAGGTAAACTACTATTAGCGATAATTGGCTGTTCTAATATTATGAAGTCTTAAAGTAATGCACAATTAAAATATTGTTAAAACGTGTTTAAAATGATTTAATATACAAAATTGATGCAGTAATTCTGGTCGGGTCCGTCGAAATGCCCGATTCTGTCTTCAAAGACTTAAGATTTTCTACATTTTTTTAAATGTTGCAGCCACATTCCCAATTTCATCTTCCACTACTAGGATCAATACAGATACCAAACAAAATATTAAATCTACAGGTAAACTTATCCTCAATTAAATAAATGAAATACACAGATGTGGGATTGATTTACCGAAATATAATGTAGTATATTGATAGTACTTATATTAAAATTAATTTTTATCTATATTTGGAGTATTTAATATTTAAAATCACTTTTTAGATCACGCAAAGGGCTTCATATTCCAGTTGGTTAGTTCATAATAGTACGTGCCCAGCATATTCAGGGGGGGGGGGGAATATATTCACAGAGACATAGATAAGTACATAAAAATATATAAACACATGCGAGCACATATGTATTTGCACTCTTTCATTCTCGCGCGCGCACGCAAGCACACACACACACACACGCACGCGCGTAAACAAGACATCTATTACCAATACCCGGATTACGTGTTGCTTCGCTCCCGCACGATCAACACGTTAGTGGTCATCTGAAAGTGGTTGCGAACAGTTTATTTTTAACAGACCATTGTTGTCCTGAAGTCTCATGTCATGAATCAGCAAACAGCAAGATGGGGAGAACGCCAGGTTATAACAAAACATGTGGTTCAGGTTATAACAAAGTCATATGGTTAAGGTTATAACAAATACATCTGGCACGAGAAATTTAGTGGAGTCTTCCTAGTTTTAAAATAAGTAAGCAACTTCATCTTTTTTTTATAAAAAAAAAACCCTTTGGCACGTGATGACTACTTACGGCGATAAAGACGCGCGTGCATCACGAGGTATTGGGAGTCTGAGGGGTGAATGTCCGATTGGAATCAATCGTTCCGTTGAGCCTTGTACTGCTTACATACCATCTCTAACCCTCCACTGTTTTATTCACCATACATATCCGGTTTTTCGGGTTCATTGAGATCAAATTTCAACAAAGCTTCAGTTTGGATGACCGAACGACTGGTTGTGGGATTCCTATGCTGTAAGTATTTGTTGTCTGGTGAGAGTTATTCACTCGTTCATATCTAAGAATTGATCATGTTACAGTCTTTAAATTTTCGACATTTTTGTTGATATTTGGCCATCTTATTGTGAGCAAGATGCATATTGTAGGCCTTGAAGTTTATGAATATTATAAATGTAGTTAACAACAATAAACTAATAAGCAAATTAACAAAGCACAAAAATTCTGTATGAGTGGAAAGATGAGCTTGATTACAGACACCCCTAACTGTACTTTTACTTCTTGACCAGGACATCTGCTAACTGCTCCAGCTGTTGTCACCGGTGTTAAAACTGTGTTGTTCCCTAGCTAATGCTAATTCTTACTTGTTAGTCTTTAAGCTTGCAACTAAGCTCCAGCAGGAAGATTTAGCCATCTTATTTAATGCACATGCTGTGCTTATCACAACAGAGGTTACCAGAAGATAACATACTAAATTCATTTCTGAGAAAGACTTTAGGGACAAATTTCTTTTCTGATTAAGTCTTAATTTCTCTAACTATGGAACATTGCTTTTACAAATATCTTCGCCCACTGGGTAAAAAAACCCCAAAACAAACAAGAAAGAAAAAACAACATAGCAGCAACAAACAAACACGTATTTCATTAAACACCTCGAGACCTGCACGACTACATACCAGCATAGAAGAAAGTTTCAGTACCTAAATACTAATTATAATGGGAACTTAAACCATGCAGCATCACGACAAAGATAGATCGCACTCTCTGCGCAGACCAGTGATGAAATATAACAGCCAGTCGACAATGAGGTATGTATAGACACTGAATAACATAAAGATGAGGTACAAGAGTAGAACGTAAGGAATGGATGAAGGTATGAAGGTATGAAGGTATGAAGGGATTTAGATACTATAAAAGTGTGAGATGGAGCAGATCGTTACGTGATGGTTAGCGTGACAGTATTGTTGATCCATTGTTGAGAAACAGGCCTACAAACATAGCCTGCAAAGAAAGAGGTTGTTTGAAAGTGACGTCACGTTTGTACACGAATACGTCTTACAGAGATTAGGTCCCAGCAGTCACACTGACTGAGGTCTTTACAGCGTAAATGTGTCCATACAGTTATGATTACCCCTATGTGTTTATTTTTGTTTGTTTACCTTTTCTGTACGTGGTGATGTTGGTAGGGGTGTACCTTGAAAGTAGAACCCTATTAGTCTTTCAATATGTTTGCTGTCCATATTTTTTAGTAGACATGGAAAGTTGTGACCTTTTTAACATTAGAATTAACATTTCACATTGCACAGTCATGCTGAGAGGCAGAAAGCAGCACAAGCTCACAATACAATAATATTTATTGTCTATGCAACAGAGACAGATATGTTTCTTTGTTGAGTGCTTATGAACTAAACAAACACAGCAAACTAAACAACATGCAGTGGCATTCCACACACCCATACAATTACTACACTCTTATCCCCCCATCCTTCTAAATATCAGAGGAGCACGCACACACATATGATGTATTCCAAACAGATGAATTCGGCTTCTTTCATCGTTTGCTTGTTTCCACTGATTAGCTCCGGGTAGATGGAGTATAATCTCTGGCTAGAAGGTACTCGTATCGAAAGGATACTACATTGTGAACACACATTTATACTAGTGTTGTCATTTGGGAAACCCCGATGTGACTATCCGACTATGAATGTTTTATCTATATCACTGTATATTGCGATTGTAAATATTCCTGGCGACCTGTTGAACTTCATATTCTGAACCTTCTGCTTGTATGTTTTGCTGAGTCGCTGACCTGCATGTAATACACCAAGCTACCATAGGGGGTGAAGATGCTCTCATTCTAAGTCATCTAACAGCCTTTATTATATATCACGAACGACTTTATATCAGTCCCACTGAAACTCAGGCAAAGAGACCATCACGAGTGTCTAACCCTACAAACGATGGGAAAGTTGAGTTGATTTGCTCTCCACACTGTATACTCAAACACGGCCATGCATAAAACCTTTTATTGTTATCCTCTTTTTTAAGCAAGCAAATAAATGTAGAGTGCACAAATTTATACTATTACACAATATGTAAAACGTTGAATCAAAACCTGTTTAGTTGGACAACACATTTTACTACTGAGGACAGTAAACGACAGAAGACAAAGAGACTTGGCAGTGTGCCACCCCTATCAACAAGGTGAACACTCTTATCCTGGTACACCTTCTACCCGGATCTTGTTTAGGAGAAATCACGAGAGCTGAACAAAAATAAACCTGACCTGTTTAGGTTATGTTTTTCCAGGCTTTAGCCTGCGATATTGTTGAGGAGCAGTTTAGTGAGGTGTGCAGTGGTTGAGCTTTCCTGAAGGACAGTTAGACAGGTAGATACAGGACTGACTGTCCTACTGTCTGTAGTGGACTGTCACAACCCAGTGCGAGCATCGGATAAGTTGAAACAAAAATTGTATGAGGTAAGAACTGTATGAAGTTTAATTTTACTGAATTTTACTGAAGTAGTCCAAAACCATTTTGAAGCACTTTCGCGGTACTAAAGATAGAAATAAAAGTGGAAGGCGGACATAAAACGAAAAAAAGCATTAAACAGGTACAGGTAATGTGAATAAGGTGTAGACATTGTTACTATTGTGTTATGCTTGTAGCGAGAGAGGACAGGTGCGAGTAAGTCTGTTGTTTATAAATACTTATAATACATGTGAACTTACATTGAGTCATATCCCGGTCCTATGTACAAGCTCATGGAGCTTTATCCAAAAAAATAAAAAATAAATAAAACACAGACAATGTGTGTTAGTGTGTGATTTAAAAAAATTGTAATGTGTGATGAAGAGATGTTTCACATTGCCTATATGCCACTCGTTCAAATCAGGGCGGTGACAATATCCTCAAGGTGTGGCATACAGAGTGCAAGTGCAGGAGGAAACACTTTGTATACTTGTAAGTATGATAAAAGTGAAAGGTTTCACGGGCTTTTCACATTTTAATCTGATCATGGGAATCGGATACCGCAGATAATCTGATAAAATGGTTGAAATTTGAACTATTGTAAAAAAATAAAAGAAATCATATAAATAAATATGTTTTGCACATAATGTAAGCCTAATGTAGGTCGTGTACTACAGTAGGGGTGTAAACATAAAAGTTATTTCAACTTGCAATCAGCAGCATTAAGGTTCTGCTAATACTTAACTTGTACACCAGTATCAGAGGTCCATTTTGATGGAGACTAGCATTTCGTGGACTGAAAGGACTGAGAGAGGAACTTAGTGAATGAATGAGGAACTGCAAGTGAAGGAAGATAAAGAGACCAAAAGGGATTACTCGAACAAAGTTATGTCCTCTTAGGTGTTGAAAACTGTATTGTTAACTAAATCTTTTGAAAGCTGAAAGAAACTGATTATAAAATATGTTTGCCTTTTGTGGAGCTTTTCCTACTTTTATTCTGCTGAGTATCACATGACTGTGATGTGACGGATGCAGTGAATGCAAAATGAAGTGAAGATGCAGAATTTTCAACGATCTTATCACTATGGAAGCTGGAATCCCAGACTTGTTCTCACCACTGCATGTCTGGCAACACTTCTACCATTAGCCTATGGTAAGCTTCTACTAAATCTTGTTTTCACAACTCATACTTTGGGTCACTGTTGTTTACAATCCTAGACATAAGTAGGTACTAATACTTCTGTGATAACACAACATCGGGTTCAATAGTGATAAGCAAATATGTTTAGCTGTATGAAGCTAAATTTTCAATCAAAGGACCATGGTTGCCAGGCATTCATACCATTTCCTGACCTTTTCTCCTCTCTCAGGTGTCAGACCAGCATGCGACATCCCACCTGCAGACTTAATGGAGCCGACAACATTAACTTGCTACTTCCCTAAGAAAGTCTTTCACTCCAAGTCTGACTTCAAAGTGTTCCACATTTCTCGGAAAGCTTCAGGCAAAGATCTCTACCCTCATTATCATCCTTTTTTCTCTGTTAAACACTGATAGAAAAAAACATTCTTTATGAAGAAACACAAAACAGGAATTTCAAATCCAATCTGAACATTGTCTTTAAAAGATATTTAATTGCAGACAGAAGAAGCATAGATCCTCTCTTTTGTAATGTGAATTTTTAAAATGTTAAAAATCATATTAAATTCTGTGCTATCTTTTAACCAAAACAACTTGTGTCATTTATTTTCATCTTAAACAATTACTTACCTGTTGAATGTCTTCCAGACAAGCAAAATACAGAATATTATGCAAAATCACACAGAATAGTTGGACTGAATAGATTGTTCACAGTGCTACTTAAAATGAATGAACCAATTAGTACTGCATGTCATCACATTTAATATAAATATCTTTTGTTACAGTTGTGAATGCCACGTGGGAAGATGGTGAGCTGCTATTCTCTTTGGGGCCTGGTTATGCGTTAGATGGACAAAGTCCCACTGACCGGATCACCTTCAAAATAGACCACGTGACCCTCAACCAGACAGGTAGATACGCGTGTGTACCTGCAGGCTACGAGTATAGAAACGTGGGCACGTGCACACTGTCTCTGAAATCAGGTAAACATTGACTTCATTGTATCAGATACCTACTTGTAAATAATAACAGTCGGTTAAACTCCCAGGCCTCTTGTTATTGCATCGAACCAACAAAGAAGTCAATTTGAGCTAGAGACATAATTGATGTTTATTTGTTGGTATTTGTTCATAAAATATAAATATTAAATTAATTTGTTAACATTTTGAAACTACCTCCCTATGTGTCCAATAATATAAACAAATTGTTAAATCTTCACGAGTAGATTCTCCGTCTGTAGTTTTCTAGTAGAGAGACAAAAACTTGTTCGAGGGAGAAGTTAGTTTTCAAAACTGTCAGATACATGTCACAGCGTTTATGCTGGTGATTACAAATATCTTGTTTAGATATCTCCCTCTTAATATATATATAGGTCTAGCACTATAAAGATTAAACAAACATTTTTTTTATTTCTTAATCTTTGAAGGAAGATCAAAAACACCCAGAGAAGCAGCCTCTGTGCAAGATGTTGGTGAAACAGGTGGGTTTCACTGAAAGAAAGATTAGAGAATGATTCAGCATAGTTTTTCCTCTGTGTTTTAATAAGTGTATAGATACCTGTGTGAATGCATGACAGGTTTAGTATGTACAATGCTTATCTTTACTGAAACCATATTTTAGGCAGTTAATTCAAAATATTTTTTTCTTCAAGTCCCAGAAAATGCTTCCCTGATTAATGTTCCACCCTGTGGTATTCCAGGTCATATAACGCTGGGTGTGTTTGTACTGATGCTGGCAGCATTCATCATACCGTGTGTAATTCTGGTCATTGTTACTGTTTACCTGATCACCTACATCAAAGAACGCCGATACATACAGTAAGTTGTTTTTGTGCAGATGTGTGGGTGCAGTTTTCTGATCTTTTATTGGTTTACTTGAACATATATAAATACACTCGACCTGTCCTTTATTGTTTTGTCTCAATGCAGAAATCAGTTGACATAAAAAGTTTTTTTGTGTGTGTGATTGTATGTGTGATTGTTTGTGTGTGTGTGTGTGTTTGCAGGGACCTATACAGTGTGGACTGCACAACAGTCGAAGCTCAGGCTGCAAAAGAATCGTTAGTGAAGACCCAGGACAGTATGGCTTACTGCTGATTGTAAGCAAGTCTTTTTTTAGATAGTAGTTCTTGAAGGAGATAGTTTTCATTGAAATAAAATCTTGTGCACATTATCATCAAAAAATACGCTGTAAAAATGTTAGTATTGTTTTAAAAAGTAATGAAAGTTAATTACAACAAAAAGCTATATTTACTTTTTTATTGTCGTTTATCCACTGCAATAAAATGGAGGAAATTTTGGTTGTCTGGACTACTGCATACATTCTCTATCTACCTAGCTGTCTGCATGAGAAAAAGAAATACCAGTAATATAACACTACTTTCTTTTAGTAGTTTTAAAGCTTTTTCTTTAGCTTTTCTTATCACACCTTCCATGTATGTCAGCTATTGTTGAAAACCTTTATATTTATTATACCAATGTGAGGGATATTCATTTTTGGATTGTCTGCATTTGTGTGAATATTCTAAAATTATTTCACTAATTAGAAAACAAACCTATCATAAGAAGACCCACACTTTTCGATAAAAAAAATTAAATAAAGGTAAATTTTGTGACTCCACATATTTTCTTTTCTTTTTTCCAAGAACTGAAGCAGACATCTTTTCAAAAATGGATGTAAGAAGGTTCCATCTCAATACATAAAAATAACATGCAAGCGAAAAAGAATAAAAAAATTTTTTAAATCCAGTTTGAAAATTGACAGAAATGTGATCATGTTTTTATTACATACTTTGAAAAAATAGTTCACTTGTAATAAAGAGACTAAACTTGTGAACAGGTTATCCACACAGTAAATGTCAGCTGATGAGAAAAATAACTAAATGAATATGTACATATGTTTTGTTTATGTATGCATCTACACATGCATATTGGTAGTTGTAGTTTTGCATTTTAATGTTAGTGTGCATGCATCTTTATACCTGTGTTTTTCGCCTCTCCCACTTCTCATTGAGAAAGAGAGAGGGGAAGAGTTATGCACTGAGAGGGAGGGAGAGAGAAAAGTAATGTTACTGTTTTCACTGCCAAAGTAGTTTAACAAATAAATTCAGACTCAGAACAATTCTTTGCTACTTTTTTCATGATGAATGTGTGCTTGAATGTCAGTAGTAGAGTCAAGAATGTCAGCTACCCGACAGAAAAAAGCCATGTACACACACACACAGAGGAAAAATAGACAGAAAAATACATATCCCAGGTATTTAAAGTAAGCTAAATATTTATTAGAGAGTATGGCAAGCCAATAAATATTGTAACTTCATCTCGGAATGTTTTTCGGTTATTAGCACCACAACAAACAAAGGAAAGGGAGGTCAGAAGTGACAAAGAAGACAAGACAAAAACTAACATTTTTATATTTTAGAAACAGCATCAAGTGGTACAGTCGGTCTAGTTTAAATAAAGAACTCCCTCTTTCTAAATAACAACCTACAACTCAGTGTTGCATTGGCTAGTAAAATGTGATTCAAAGATTTATGATAATTTATGACCTCAACGAGCTTTAATCTCTTCAGAATGTGTGTTTAAACAGAATATTACATGACCAGTGTTTTGCAGTCTCTTACATTAAGGTGTTCTTAGGCGGACAAAAAACACGAAAATAGACAAATATTCTCCAGGGTTTGCAAAGTGTTTATAATTTAAAAACTGTTGTGATCTTGGTGAAATGTTTGTCTATGTACCCGGTTAAGGACTGTCTTCAGGGTGGCGGTAGTGACAAGGGGGACAGTTACATTACACTGCATGACATCTGGGGTGCAGCCAAACCTGGGTGAAGTGTATTTAATCCCGGAGATCCTACCCTTGACCTCTAACCCTCAGGTGTGGGGGTACGTACACCTGGAAAATATCCTCAATCAGTACACAGGTGTGAGTTGAACAGATTCTAATTTTATTCTCTCTGTCGATCTTTACTGGTGCATATCTTGTCCTCGTGCCAAAATCCTAATAAAGGGATAAGGACACAGCTTTGAACAGCACAGTAAACATAGGTCATGTCGTCGCCCCTAGCAACGTCCAGGGTCAGAGAAAGAACTTGTATACACACCCCTGGTCAGAGGGTTCGATAGTTGTCAGAGTGTTGGTCTAGTGTGAAGATAAACAATTCTGTCAGATAAAAGAATATCTCATACATATATATATAGATATCATATGGCGTATTCTTGGTTTATTGGTGGGTGTGTGTGTGAGAGAGAGAGAGAAATTAGAGAAACAGACAACAGAAGGACACATAGAGGTAGCCTGTGTAGGTATTGCACTGAATCACTGGAGTATATACAAAATTCTTCCTAATACTATTATTAATGCTATTCCATAGTTCCTTTATTTTACAACAATAAACAAGAATATGCCACAAGACGTTTAATTCAGACTAAACTTACATTTTAATCTTAAAGGCTGTAAATTATGATTTTCTTAAATTCTATATTACATCTGCTAGACATCCGTGTTTTCGAATAACATAGCACCGAAATCATAAACCAAGTGTGTGCGACCTAACGGAACCTGTCTAGTCATCCCCAAGCTTTTCAAAAGCTCTCTAAAAAAAGGCTCAAGCCTTTCATTTTAAAGGTGAGTGACAGAAAGAAGATATTTGCTCTAGGCCCTGGACTGCATGATAAAACAAAAAGTTGTACTCTGCACGGGGTCGTATCTGGAAGATATGATTATACAATATTTATCGAGAGGTGATATCTTGCTTACAACAGACTAGTGTTTAAAAGTAAAACAGTGACAAAGTGTATGAAAGGAAAAAATAAATAGCAGGACATAACTTATATGTATTAAAATGTAAAACTATATGAAATTTGTGAAGCCAAGGGACTGAAAAATTGGCGATAGAAAAATCAAATGAATCGGGTGAGTGTAATAGGTACTTGAGCATAAATATCATTTGAATGATGAGACAAAAATTTAAGAAAGGTGGTAAGATAGTGTTGATTATACACATGCACGCACGCAAACGCACAGTCGCTCACATATTTCAGTCTGTAACCTCCTGGACAAAGTGATTTTTACTTGACTAAAATTGTTGATGTATACTGAGGTTCCTAACAGTCTGGATCATTATCAACAAAGTGTCAATGCCCCGTTCGATCATTCCTCTTTCAGTCTGACCTCAGTGTTTCAGTTTAACCCTGGACACTATAGTGTATACCTAGGTATACCTGCGTGACAGCAACAACTGTACGACACTATCTTGTTGCTCGTTAATGTTTCTCCAAATAAGGAGCGAATGCTTTAGTGGCGTATTGCCAGTCTTCACAGTGACTTGAATGAGTAGATTCTGAATTTATCGCGATCCCGTGATATGTGTGTGTATACCTGTCTGGCCTGCTCACAAGCCTCATTTCGCTTTCGTGCTGCTAGCGACCTGCTAGCGACCACCCAGAGTAAGTTCGAAAAGTTCTTACCTGGAGAAGGCGCAAAAAATTTCGTTCATACGTAAGTAAACAATATTATATCAACTAAGTTTTATTATTCTTATTAACTTGTGTCATGAAGCACACCCTAATAAAAGAATCAACAGGTTATTATAAAACTAATCATAAATATCTGAACTGGATAAAGCAGTAAGGTATTTTTTAAATGCGACTGTAAAAGTATTATAGGAGGTGGACATAACAAGAATACAAGGTAAATGGTTAATTATTTTCTGAAACTTAAAGGGTTACTCAAGGCTTGTGCTAAGGCTGTGGCTACGGTCAAACGATTCAAAAATATATTTAGTTACAATTACAGAGCACGAGAGCAATACAGGAGAAATAAAGGATTCGTTTTTCACTTAATTACCACTTATTAGCACTATTTCGGTTGCCGATGTTTATAAAAATTGAAAAAATCCAGTGAAATCGACCCTTGTGTCCTTCCGCCGTGTAACCGCGATAGCTTCCCGAGATGATCAAGCAGACGAGTCTTGTTGTGACGTCAGAGTCTTGTTGTGACGTCAGTCTCTGACAGGAAGTGTTTGTATCATTGCGAAGATTTGACGTCTGTTTATTCGTATGACGCACTCTGTGTGTCAGGCTTGTAAGGCTCTGTCTGTCGGAAACTGAAGAAAAGAAAATTTTGAATCTTTTCCCATCTTTTCGTGGCAATCGGGTGCCGCACATCCTCGAGGCGTGGTTCTCACTATGGAAACCACACGTCATAGGGTCACGTGACGGAGAACGAGACTTCGTGGAAGCAAAAACAAAAAAAAAACAAAAAGTCCCGTGTAATTTCTCTTATTAAACACAACATTCTACTAAAAACCTTTAACGTTTTCCACATGAACAGACATATAAATAGACGAGATTCAAATGTATCCTACTCTTTAAGCGATTCTAAGCAGTTTTATTTTGCCTTTAGAATCCCTTTAAGATTGAAATTGAACAGATTTCTTAACTAGTCATTTCATCCGTTGTTGATGTTGTCTTATAATTTAATTTTGCTTTGATGAAGTTTACTGCTCTAGGCTACTTTTAATCAACTAGTTACTAGTCCATGTTTAGGAAATAGTAAAAGGTAAGTTAACGAATTATCCCTATTTGACTCTGAATGTTGTGCTTATATCCTTGCTTAAACAACAGTCATGCACAAATCTTTTTAAAAAGAATTCTGGTATTGAACAGGGAAACAACTCCCGAAGCCTGATTATTGTTCTTATATCGAAACAAACAAGTAAATCACGCTTAAAGACACGTTCCGGTGAGCTCTCTTTTTTCCTTATCTCACCTGTTCACGTGTTCACCCCTTTGCACGCACGCACGAACGCACGCATATCTAATATATATCACGTATGTATGTTCCTCTTCCCATTTTACAGCTGAAACTAGGCTGACAGTCAAGTGGTCGAGTGTGTCTAAGCAAGTAGATCCTAACAAACGCTTTACGTACCCGGATGTACATCAACGTCTAATGTGAAAAAACTGGGCGATAGGCAAGATGCCAATTTTTTTATAGGAATTTAATACCAGGGGTGTTAGCAGAGCCATATTTTTAACAGCAGGACGTGTTTAGCGCTTTGACACGTGACAGATGTATCTTAGTTTACACTTAAAATCCTACTAAGTAATAAAGAGTGTTTTTGTTACAATCAAGCTCTTCCTATGCCATACGGTGCTTGCAAAAAAAATTTTTTTTTTCATTTTTTTAAAAAATCATAAAAAATATAAAAATACCGTGGGGTGTGGGGTGTGTGTGTGCCGCGCTACAGTTTCGGGATGTTTCAACTGTTGGTTTTACATACTTTCGTTTTTGCTTTTGTTTTTGTTTGTTTTCTTGTTTGTTGTTGTTGTTTTTTTGTTGTTGTTTTTTGGGTGTGGGTGTCGTCTAACATATTTCTTTTTCCTATTCTTAAAAAAATATAATCTTTAATATCTTTAGCAATTACTGCTGTACGGGGTAACACTTTTATAATGTTTTAGTTTTTACATTCTTGCTAATGTGATCTTAACAAACGATGGTCACACAGTGAACCCTTTCATTCCTTGCAGATAAAGTGAGAAAATGCACTTTTCAAGTGACGCCCATAAACTCGAGAAAGGCAAAGGATGCCTGTCCATCTTTATGTTGATCATCTTTTCCTGCAGTCGTAAAGCTAACGGTAAGCTAATGTACTCCTGGGAGATTTCTTGAGAAAAGACATATTTGAAAAATATCATGTTATATCGCACGCATGCATGAATGAATACTGTGAATTGATCTAGGATTTCCCAAGAGAGAATTCTATTAATATATAAAAAATGTTTTACAATAGTACATTGCATATTTAAACTTTAATTTAATGGAACTTATCTCCTTTCAAATAACTCTCAAAAATGACTCTAAAATAGTGATTATAAATCTTTGCTAATAATTTTTTATATCTGGTTGGCAGGAGGACATAGGAGACAAAATAGCCGACAAAGCTTTATAAGAAAGAATAATTATAATAAATTATAATAAATAATAACAAAGAATAATTATACCCTGGTCAGTCAGTCCCTTAATACAATCCGCGCTGGGATTTCAAATGTTCTTCGGGAAAAGCACACTTATGTTGCATGTTACATGTTATGACAGTTATTATGTAAAAGCTCCATCTAAAAGTTTTATTTTTGATGATAAATGTTTTAAGGAGTCGCTGAGGACATATCTCTATAATTTTTTAATTGTTTCACAAACTTCAGCACAGTTCGATGGCGAGACGCCGTTCCAGGAAGAGGTCTCACTGACATGCACGTTCGGCGAGAACATTAACGAGAAAAGACAACAGTTCAGGATTTTGGATGACCAGTCAGGTAGCCATTAACTTCATAGCCTTGTAGTTACTTTTATTTCTGTCATTTTCTATCACACTCACACATATAGGTTTGCACATTTGGTGTGTATGTTTTTGCCAGCCGAAAATAATTTATTTTACGAAACGCTAAACTGTTTTTGACAGTCAAAGTGTGTCGAAATATTAGTGTTTAGAAAGATAAATAGTACATCAAAGATATAGAGTGTCTTTTATCTGTCTTTTATGCATCAGAAAAAAGACACGGACAACATTTTTAAACGAAATTTATGTATTTATTCCCATGGCCATAACCGTACTTTTTGTCTTATTTGTAACAGAGAATGCTCTCAAGTGTATTTGGAAAGAAGGAAAAATCTTCTGTTCCGTGGGAGATGGTTACAGCTTCGACTGGAGAATATCTGACAAAGTGACTGTCAGGAAATCTCAGGGTCCTATGCCAAGCATTTGCTTTTGTTTTCTTGTTGACCAGGACAACACTAAGTATGAAAGACCCTGTACTGTTGAAGGTAAATAACAAAATAGCAAATAATTTCCCTAAAAGAATCCTGTCTAAAAGATTTTTAAAGAACAAAAACACAAACAAACAGAACACACAGTTATATCAAAGTTGTTTGCATAAATAAAATGATGCTAAAACTTTGTAAACTGAATGAAATTTCAACAAGTTTGAACATATAATACGCCTTAATTTGTTAGCAGTTCGAAATTATGTGTCTACAGGTCCAGTACAGCGACCCGAAAGCGAGAAAACTGAGACACAAAATCCCGAAAACTTTTTTCCAAGAAAGTCTTCATCAGAAGGTAACCTCTAGCCTTATAAGTAAGCGTTTGTCAACGAACCTATCCATACTTCCACAGTTGTTTTTAGTTAATATCATTCCTTGAGGAGTGTGCAGAATACCAACTATTTCTCTTGTTCTCCTTATAGATTAAAAATAAGATTTTCTTCTAAAAAAATAAAAATTGAGAGACGGACGTTCAGACAGATGTGGTCACGCACGTACTACATGAGCTCACGCACGCATCCACCCAATCCCCACATAAACACAATCACATAGCAAAATAACAAATAACATCAGTGTGGAGTAAACTTTCTGTCTTGTAAACAATTGATTGTAGGTGTTGTAAATTCACCATTAACTTCTGAAAAAATGTCGATGCCTTAAAGACATTGGGAAAAAAATACTAAAATTATCTTGAAGATAGGGGAGGGCATAGGAAGAAATTTCTCAAATATAATATATTCTATTTGTTTCAGAATTTTCACTCACTGATTCACATTCAACGTCAGACGATGTGTTTGTGATTACTAGTGTGGCACTAACTGTGGTTTCTTTGGGCCTCTTTATTGCAGTAATCTTCACTTTCATTAAATGGTAAGGAACGCATTTTCTATAGTCTCGTCACCATCGCAACCTGCATAGAGAACCATAATTAAATCTCGTAGTCTTTGTTTGAGTAGAACCCGTTACATAATATCAACAATACAAACGCGCGCACACGCACACACACACACACATATATATAAAGCGCTTAGCATGAATTTGTTCATGGCAATATGTGGACAGAATATATCACAATAAATGTTACTTAAGGCTGGATGCAGGTTTTGTGGGATTGTAGAAAGTCGCTAAATGAACTAAATAAAACGCACGATATATTTTGTATCTGACCTATGTTAAACTGATCACTGTGTAAATCACTTGTACATAGACTAGTTTGCTATGTATTTATTTCCGAGACCTGAGAAAATACAATAGAAGTGAAGTTTCAGAATGTTGGCTATGACTGTAACGGACTTAAATTTAATACCTACTATTAGAAAGGGACTAAATGTTAAAACTGAATATTAAAAAACTTCTTTGCAGGCGTCGTAGCCGTCAGAGCCAAGAAAAAGATTCAAATAGCGACGATCCGTAAGTTGTGTCTTCTGTATATCTGGTTAAGTGTAGTATGAAGAGAGAGTGTGTGTGTTTGTGTGTTTAAATAATACTCTTTTCATCATGAAAACAATAGTTTAAATATACTGCGAAAAGTGCGAATATTTATAGGTGTCTTTTTGCAGAATATAAAATAGTTTATATTCTGCATTTCTTTAACAACACATTTGTTTGTTGTGTTTTTTCTACTTTATTTATTTCGATAGAAATGACGAATATTAACACGACTTGGGTATACTGTTACTATTTGAAAATGGTGACCACATTAATATCGCGCAGTGTTTTGTAGATACAAAGCAAGTTTAAAAATTCTACTCTTTTATGATTTTGAATTAAATGATATAAATCGCTTACTGTCTGCACTATAGAATTAGCAATGAAAACTTACTTTTCTGTATAAATTTATATTAAAATAGACATGAATTGACCTTAGGTCCATATCAAACGAGTGTGTTACAATAATGAGTGCAGTCTTATGGAAAGCGTTCGTCACCTTAATGTGATAATGTTTGTGCTGGCGTTTTTCAGGCTCGTGGAGACACCTCCTGTAGAATCTGTATAAACTGATTCGTCCATGCGAACATCTGAAGTGTCTCAGGCTTATGACATGGGCCTCGTCTGTTTTTCTTGCATGTCTTTTAGACTGGTACCTGGCTCTTACCACCCTGTCATTTTACTGAATTTGTTTCCGATCAGTAGTGACTTATGCTGCATTACAGTCTGTTCTCCACTCGTCGCCAGTCGTCTTCGCTGCCCGTTAGTAAGAAGCTCAGCTTTGACGGAGACGTGGAAGTTCATCTTCTGAAAACGTGGCGATGAAGACGTACTGAGGGATGTCTGGAGCAGATTTGTAATCAGTACAGCCTACTGATTTCTGCCTTCTTTATTCAGTGACTAGACAGATGTCCAGAATAGCTAAAGGTTACCAGTTTTCCGGTTATTGTAAAACATGGAGAATTATTTTTGGTAAGAGATGTTACACAATTACAAAAAAATATCCAAGGTCCAGCAAAAGTGTAATATTGTTTGTGGTTCGGACTTGTATTTCCGCAAGAAATATTGGTAAGGCCTATGGACAACATGCCTTTATTTATTTCAATGATTATTATAGGGTTTTTTTTCGTTCTATGTATTTTCATTGTTTCCTTTGATATTTATATCCTCCTTCACAATCTTAAATGTCGAGTAATTAACATGCTGAACTCTGATGTTAGAGCAAGGTAAGAGAAACCCTCCAATGTTCTGTTGTTATATTGTGTAACATGATTGTAACTTACTGCTGTAACATTTGCACAATTCGTTTGGGAGCACCAGCTTGTGTGTGACGATCTGTTCTTGGCTGAGCAGCGTTCACTTGACATCTTCAGCTCGCGCTAGCAGGAAGCTCTCCTTGGGCGGAGACGCGTAAGATCTTCAGCTTCTGAAAGCGTGGCGATGAAGATGTAGTGATGGTTGTTTCTTGAACAGCTTGAAATGATTCTTTAGCAGAAACTACGACTGGGACAAGTAAAGTTGAGATTAATAAATCTCACTAATTAGAGATTGCAAAGAATCTTGTGCAAACCACCATGCATAACCTTTGCTGGTTACAAATACAATGTCCATTAAAGAAAGTAAGACAGTCTCTCTGTTTTTTGTGTTTAGTGCTGCATTATAGATAATTGTCTAATAATTCTGTAACTTTATGCAGTCATGAATAAACCTGAGTCTATTTGATGTTTTCATTTTGTTGGTAAGAATGTACTTAGAGACGGACATAGGTACTGACAAAAGAACGTGTGGGTGCAAATTTGAAATGATGAAAAATTATTTAGATATCATATCTTTTCATATCATAATCGTAATTGGTAATTGCTAACTACAATGTCTGGTCATGAATGTAGGTATATGAAGAGCTGTGACATCCCAGATGTGACATAAAAAGTCTGAGGTAGGCATTCCCTGCTCCCTATTCAGATTTATTCACACTTTTATCCACAAATACCTCTTCAAGATATATATGTTATATGTAATCAAGTGGTTCAAGTCAGACTCGCTTAGTTAAAAGATCAGTCTTGAAAGTGGACAAAACAATCGTGACCCACTATAAATATAAACACACACCCACACACACACACACACACAAACACATTTTTTGACGAAACTATTATTATTTCCACATTATATCCTCTTCTAGGTCTTTTCTATTTTCTCTTTTGTCTTTTTCGCTTTTCTTTTTGTTGTCAAGCTATTTATGATTAATAAGAATTTACTGTTTATCATATTTTCTATAGACTATTGCACAACACATACTGAATTCTTACTCAATGTATAAATCACAAATAGCTATTTGTATTTCTTATGTATGAAAATTTTATTGCAAATTTTTAATATCTTGTTTATGTTCTACATAGGAACTAAAATCATTTGTTTTAGAATTGTGAAGCCTACGGGCATGCTTCCTGGTTAAAGGTTTCTCCATGGATAGACAGCACAACAAAAATAGGTTCATGTTCAAATTGGACGAGATCACTTATTTACTCAAAAGAGTGATCAAATATCTCCTGGTTCAGGATCTCCATAGACACTGTATTTTCCCGCTAAAATTGCCACCTAATTGAAACACAGAAAAATTCAGATTACTCCACCCCTTCCCCACAAAAAAGCAGAATCCTAACAACAAAGCAAATCACAGTGCTGTAGTTTACCAAGTAAATTGTCTTTTGAGCACAACCCTTCTCAAAACTGTTTGAGAATGACGCGTATATATGATTTGCTTAATTATATGAGTTCAAAAGGTCAGAGCGGTAGGAACGGCAGCGTGTTCGTCCCTCAGAGTCGCCTGCTTTCTTCAATGGAGTGGGCGTCTTCACTTCCATGTCTGCGCCGCGCCGAGAAACTATTAATCGTTATATTCGGTAAGAGTCCAGCATTCACTCGTATTGTTCGCCCCTTAGCCAGCAGATCGCCCCAGGTCCCGGATTTGAATTTCCACTTGACAACGCCTTTATCGTGCGACACACTCTGAGTGACAAAAATAAAAAGAACATCATCTAAACTCTTCACAACACCTATGACCTGGATACTAGAAACTGAGCTGAGTGTAAAAAGCATCAGTCAAAAGCTAACAGTAGCCTAAATTTTTTCAGATCAGTAGGTACAATGTGTTTTACTATAGTGATTTCTTAAGTCCGAAATCTTTGTAGAGATACAAGTCATCGAACATCACAGTTTTGACTTCTTGACTTTACAAAACTAGTCTCACTGATTGAGCGATACCTCAAAAACTCGCATTGTCTTCGGCCATTGTCATTTCACAGGACAGAACATAGATGTTACTGGACTCATGTTGTCGTTTTATTTTTGTAGTCTTCTTTTATTGTATTAGTCTGGTTATACTACTTTTTTATTAAAGCAGATGAAGATCACTGTTGGAAAATAAATGAGCTATTAAAATAACCCTTGGTTAAGTATTTTAACGTATCTATATGATAGCGATACTGAGTGAAAAAAACTCAAATCATTAAATGTTCGGAGTTTAGACCCGATGCAGCAACTAAAGCTTCCTCACAAACAGCTGGTCCAGCCTTATGAGCTGACGTCGCATCCAGAAAGAAATCCTCAGCTCACGATTGTCAATATCTAGGGGACCAGCATATTATTATTGCCATACCAGGCAAAACCATCACCGGATAAATACATCAACGACGACATTTTCTCCCAACAAAATATAACCATAACATATAAAAGATAGAACCAGCAAGACAATAAACCTGTTTCTAACCTTAATAGTCAATTCACCACCGTGATACACTCGGAAGAGGTCATAGCAGCACATCTGGCTCGTTGGCGAAATGGAGTAGATCACACCTACTTTGACATACCCGCCTGCACAGATTCCTGACACTTCGACTTCCCCGTCCAGAGGCACGTGGCGCAATTCCCTGTAGTTCCAATACAAGATGTCCGATTGGTTGAAGGTCACAATGTAAATATTTGGACAGGTGCTCTTGACTTTCACGTAGTGGTTTCCCATTCCTGGCCTGGACAAAGAGAATTACAGCAAGTACTTACAATGGATTTGAACATTTTAAACGATCATTAGAATACAATAGAGTGGACAATCAATGAAATATAGGAGGACATCTATCAGAAAGCAAAACTGGCATGGTGGCTACCCTATGCTGTGATATAGTCTTCTGAAGTCCGGGGTTTGACAACTTTCAGTGACATGAAAAGTCTATTTAGGTTTATATGTAACACCTTAGGTGTTAGTAAGATTTATTTTTTTATCGAGATCATTTTTTTCTTTTTTTTTTTTTTTTTTTGCTGCCAGTCAGGCACTGGATGCTGGTGAGCGTGTTCTGTCTCCTTTTTTTCCCCTTTGATGGTTTCAAACGACCAGGAACGACCCTTGCTGCGCTCCGCTGCCCTAAAGGTGACCTGACTTTGCCTTTGGGGGGTTTCAATCAGGCAGTGTGTATGTGTATTTTTTTTTAAAAAAGGATTACATCAGTCCTCTATAATACGTTGGAAGGAGTTAATAAAGACCATCAGTTCCACTGGGAAAGAAAATCACGCTCTCTGTTGTGTTCTTTGCGCGCGACTGTTCCCACCCTTTGTAATCACATAAAGGAGAGGTGTGGGTTCCAGTGCAGAGACTTTTAAGTAAAGGCTGACAATTATAGAGGAACACTTACAGCTGAGCAAGCATTAGAATTCAACTATTTTTCAGATATTTTTACCTTTGCTTTTTTGCTCAAGAAAGGTGGTCTTCTTTTCTACAGGGAAAATAAGCAGTGACTATTGCCAGAGTCCCTTAAGGTTTGCTTTCTTAGAAACAGGCTTAAGCTAACACGACTAGAATTCATTTCCTCTTTATCGTTTTCTCTGTTTTTACATTTGATTAACAGCTTTTGCATCATAGAACCAAAGCAGCAAAATCTTTCCCATTTCTGTTCAATCATTAAGCAATTAAGAAATATAAAAAGGGTGAAACTATAAGAAAGGCAAATAAATATTTTGCATACAGACCAGCAATTTTCAAAGTCGAAGTCAAGAACAGAAACCACACGGCTCTTGCCTTAATGTCTGTTCGTGAACAGACACGGATTAGCATATACTGGAATCTCCATCATTGGTTGTGGTCATGACGAGGGGTAAACACAACACAACCCTGGGAAACCTTCAGGCTACCGGAGGCTTGAGCCCACCATGACTAGAAGAAGAGAATCTGCCATTCTGCGTTTTCCTAACATTTTTACTTATATCCATGTACTAGATTCTATCATTTAGAATGAAAGTACTGGTAAGGCTGTCGAAACTCACGGATTATATAAATAACGATCACGGATTATATAAATAACATCTTCCCTCTTGAGTGACGAAGAGAACGATGCAGCAAATAATAGCTGGACTGTGACTGTTTAACGCCATAGATGCAGTTATAAATCAGAAAGTCTCAGCTCCCAAAGCGTTTCCTAGGAAACATCTTGTCAGACAAAGTAAAAGGGTTAGGGTTAGAGTAAATCTTTGACAATAGGGTATAGACATCAACTGCGTAAAAGTGTGCTTAGACGCAAACACAGGGAGTAAAAGCTCTGCTGTCATATCAGAAATTCATGAGATGACTGTCCGTGTTGAGTTAAAAATCAACATTGTAATCTTTTGTTCTCATTTTTATTAGAAACATAACTATGGCTGTAGCAAGTAGTCAGCTTATATCATGTCTACTTTAGGTGATAGCTGGAGCTAAGCAAAGAGGTTTTCATAAAGATTTTAAAAATTATGATTATTCCTACGCATGCGTGCGCACATACATAGGTACTTTTTTCTGGACGGGCACAAAAATGTAGTCTCTTGTAAACACGTGGACAATTGGAGGCTAGGTGACTAAAATCATACAGACAAGTGTCAGGTTCGTCATTTGCAAAACGTATAAACGCACTGTCTCACTTGCACAGTCCCCATTTCAGTCACAGACATATTATTTTTAAGGAGCCCCAGACAACACCTTCTTCACAGAAAAAAATGTGACATATTCTTGATTACGGCACAGTCTCTTCAAATAAGAAGCAAAACAAGTTATGTGCCTGTATAATACCCGTAAAAAACTTAAAATAGTTTTTCAATGTTTCGGATTTAAAAAAGGAATAAAATGTTCTTTGACTACTAATACTGTTATATCTGTGAGTGAAAGACACCATGGGAATTTCTAATGAGAGATATT
Organism: Pomacea canaliculata; assembly: GCF_003073045.1. Lineage (NCBI taxonomy): Eukaryota > Metazoa > Mollusca > Gastropoda > Architaenioglossa > Ampullariidae > Pomacea > Pomacea canaliculata. The sequence continues at coordinate 4,670,960 of NC_037596.1, forward strand.
CGTAAACCTACAGTGACAACCGTCACTGCTGCTCGAATTATGTCAGTAATATTTGTATGACGAATACTCTTGCTATTAGGTAAGACACCAACTCAAATTGCTCCATGTCAAGTTGTATTCACAATGTTGTTTCGGTATACGTCACCGTTGACACTAGACAACAGATAATTTAATACAACCAGGTCCTACCCTTCAAACGAGGGGTGAAGGAAGGGTGTACTGGACGATACATACAGCCAGTCCATGTAGTGATTTCAACAGCTAAGTACATCCTAAGTTTATCTCGATCACGTGATATATCAATACGATTGCAGTGCGCACACAATCTTCATTTCGCTTTCGTGCCAGCTTGTGTTCGAAGCACTTACCTGAGGAAGGCGTGAATAACTTGGTCACAGGTAAGTCACCAACGTTTTTTAACTGACACATTTTCTATATTTCTACAGTTACTTACAGTGAGATTTTAGAGGGAAAAGAGAAGCGGACTATGTGTACACATATATAGACATATATAACACTAAAAGCTTTCCGCTGGTTCTTTGAAAACAGATGTGGTATTACAACATTTCTTATTTACTTTTGATGCTTTGTTAACTTTTTTTTTTTATTTGATGATATCTACAATTAAAGATTCCTATTCTAAACTAGGGCATGCTGAGTGGGTACTTGAAAGGTATGCAAGTAAACAAGTTATATTTATCTGACTCACAATGTTGTGTTCAATTTCTTCCTTTATTACCAGACCTTTGAAAACTCAGAAACGTGCTCTGATATTTCGGTTACGTTAATGAAGTTAACATCCCGACGACTTTGTAGATCGGAAGAGTTCACTATTTTTCTGTATGTTTCCTTCTTTATTTATCACTCACTCACATAGCACGCACACACACGAACGCACAGGTTTTTATTACTTTAATACTAAGTACTGTACATGTTAGCATTTTATACACGTTTTCACATTCTCGTGAATCTGATCCTGACATAGAATTCACTCAGCGGAACTTGTCTTGCAGATACAGGTAGAGAATGGACGTCGGTGGCCATCAAGTAAAGAATATCAGAAGACACCTGAGCATCTTGGTGTTGATCTTCCTTTTCTACAGTCCTAAAGCCAAGGGTAAGCCAGATTGTGTTCCTGGAAGTCTTCTCTCCCATTTGTTTGCTCACTGGAGCTCTCTAATACTCACTCAGCTGAGTCATGGTGTCACCTCTGAGTCAGGTGTCAGATATTAAGTTAGTAGCAAGCAGACATTACAGGTTACAGGACCTACCATGTATAAGGAGGAGTTAAAAAGCGTTTCCTTTTGATTTGAAATGTTTTACAAGTCACCGTTTTTTTTCATTAATTTTCAGGGCAAAGGGATGGAGACTCCTTATCTGAAAGTAAAGTTCTTCTGACGTGTTCGTTCAGCGAAAACATTGAGGACAAAAGACAGCCGTTCAGTATTTTTGATGACCAGTCAGGTAGTCATTACTATCTGCAATATCTTATCTTGTAATGCTGTATCATCATCGATCAGTTTTCTTTGTCCATCACCAATTCTGCTGTCGGTTTACATGTCTGGTGTCTCGTTATGCTTACAAAACAGTAAATCGCAATTTAATTAGGTATGAATCGGAAAAAATTGAATGGTATAACAATTTTCAGTTTTTTATTGCATGTTAAATTGATAAAAAAAAACATTGATTCTGAGAAATAAGTGTGTGACTGTCTTCAAATAATATAACAGGACACTGAAAGAGTTTTCAAACAAAAACGAGGCTGTTTCTGTCATATTTCTGTCATATATTATAAATAATAAAAAAGATTTTAAAAGTTTTTTATATTGTTTCAAAGGATCATTTGTTCTTTTACATGTAGCAGAGGAAGTCCTTAAGTGTACTTGGGTGCACCAAGAGTTTTTCTGCAAACTGGGAGATGGCTACAGTTACGACTGGCGAGTCACAGACAAAGTGACTGTCACAAAGCTTCGGGGACCTTCGCCAAACGTTTGCTCTTGTTTTCTTGTTGATCAAGACAACACTCAGTATGAAAGACCCTGTGTTGTTCAAGGTACATAAAAACACAACACTACACTAAGGGAAGTGCTTTGAAGTGTTTAAAAGATAGAGAGTGATATAAGTGTGAGATATATAGTTAAAATGCCGTTTTAATTAGAGAAAATGTCATTAAAAGTTTTCAGCCTCAAGTTGATCTGTACCTAGATATACTCTTGGATGTCTGCGTGAAATTAATAAAATTGAGCTTGCTGAATATTAAATGCTTGTTTGTCTCCTACAGATTCAGTAGAAGGTGTTGAGGACAAAAAGGAACTTCAGACACTGCCATTTGAGTTGTTAGAAGATAATCTGTTAAAAAGCCCTCTGCGAGAAGGTATGGCACCACACAGAAACATGTCAGTGAAAGACTGTAAGAAATAATAAATACACGTATGGATAAACAGGCGGCTTGTATATGTGTATTACTGTATACACCTACCTGAGTACGCATACAAACACATGTATAACGGTTTATTAATCAGTACACGCACGTAGGATGACATAAACACAGAAACAAAAGCCCAGCTTTAAATTTAGTAAGCAAATGATATATACCTATCTCGGGTACCGAGCGAAGGTCAGACAGTGAAGATCAGACCGTGCCCGTTATACAGGTGTCTACACATCAACTCTCTGTCTCATCAACAGTTGATTGAAATGGAGACAAAGGACCTAAAAGACTGCATAAATATTGGTCAATATGTTTTTCACAAATAAGGGAACTTTACTAAGCCTTCTCTTGGCTAAATATGGCGTCTTAACTATAATTATCTCTTGAAAATTTTTTTTTTTTAAACATGATGCTTCCTTTTTTATTTCAGATATTCCAGACGAGCCTGATCCCAAGTCAGATAATTCCTTGATGATTGGAGTAACCGCTTTAGCGGCAGTCATGATGATTATTATCCTTGTTACACTGGCGGTCATTTTCGTTCGGAAACGGTAAGAAATATTTTGTATAGAATTTCTAAAATAATTAACAATATTTTCGGTCGTACGAAGATTGGCAGTCACAGAAAATATCGAGTGTTCTGTCTACAGCTCAGCCACAAGCGACAAGGATTTGTTTAAAACTTCAATACCTGAAGCATGCCATTTTTCAATTTTATTAAGATACCTTATTAGAGTCTCGGAAACCTTCTTTAAAGAATTTATTATGGGATAATCAATGGGATTTATATATAAGAGGATTAGACATTATTTATTCATACTTATATGTAAACAATAAGCAAGAATGGAAAATCTTACCAAAAGCATTGATAACTTGATCAGACGTGTCTTTCTTTTCTTTTTTTCCAGACTCACGAATTCTCCTGTTACACAGGTGTGACAAGAAGTTGCAAACATTTAAACTCGCAATGCTGTGTAGCATCATGAAAACCCGAACTGGATTGAACAAAATAAGGGAGACACTCTTTTTGCATGCATTGTGCTTGTGGCTCTTGAAACCTTGTTTTTTGCTCCCAGAATTCGTTTTTATGCGTTGCTTTCCATCTGATGAATGAACGATCACAATCTGCTCTTCGTTGGACGGCGCTCTCCAGTCGTCTGCTCACAACAGATGCTTGGCTTTGGCGGAGACGCGGAAGTTGAAGTTTCTGAAATGTGGCGATGAAGCTGGACTGCTTGCTATCTTTTGAAGAGCAATTTGTGTGTTCATTATATTCATTTTGATGAAATACTGTACTAGAGTGAAAACTGATCGGATGATTTTTTTTCTCTCTGTCGTTCCTAAAACCTGCTTGTGAATCTTATCATTTATTAACAAGTGGAATACATTTTTAGTACACTGATTTGCGTGTTGTTATTTTTATTTTTCATTAGCAGCTTGTTTTCAACTTGTGTAAGCAAAAAGGTTTGATTTCGGTGGAGACCCAGAAAACGAAGCGAATGATGTCTTCTGAACGGTTCAAAACAATTTTTTTCTTTAGTGCAAATAAGTTATAAAAAGTTTAACCAAAAACAAATAAAGAATGACATCGTTTACTTAAGCTGCCAAAAAAGTTGAAGAATGTGTAAGTGCAGAACTATAAACTAACGTGCAGTCATCTTCCAGTATTTACAATTCATAGTTCTGTTATTATTAGTTGATGTTTCGGTGAAATAACGTGTTTCTTGTTATTTCATCTTTGTATTTTGTCTGATTTTTTCGTTGATATTTGAATTTGTTTCAATAATTTTATGAAAAGGTAGTAAAAGTAATATTTTTGGCTGATGTTATACTTGTTCAAATCTTTAACGTAATAAACCTAAACGATTCATGGAAAAAGTGTCCTGGTGAAATTTTTGGTGGGGGTGGGTGTTTAGATGGACGGACAAAAAGACGGACAAACAAAACGTTTTGTTTAAATTAATAAAGTTGTCTTCTGCTTTGAAAACACGACGAATTGCAGGAAGTTTAATACAGCACACTCTACACATCAGTGAGCCTATATTCTAATAATTATTAAATATAGATACCTCTATGAGTCATGAACTTCTGAAAACTTCATTAATCAAACATTGTCACACTATTTTTCTATTTATTTTTAATAATATTCGCTCGGTCGCTATCCAAATGTGTCTATCCAAAGATCATGAATACGATCCCAGACTGAGGTGCATGAAGACTGACTTCAGCTAATAGTGAAGAAAATGTAGAGCACTGAACCACATTATATTTCTGATTCATTTCTGGATCAGCAATACATGAATAAGTTGTCTAATTACTTTAAATCATTTACCTGAAGTCAAATATGATAAAAGATTTCAATATATGGATTTCTCGTTTATGATGACAGTCCTGAAAGGAAATATGTACGTGTCCCAATAACATATTTTGTGTTTGTTAATGACAGAAGCTGTTTAACATAAATATGATGTTCTAAAACATATCCTGGTATTCTGACTGAAGATTCCTTTATTCCGCAGCAGCGTCCAAACTCTCCTACAGCTAAGTTCTGCCCTGAACCAGCAGTAAAGGAGAAAATCAGAAAAATTTTCGCCCACCCACTCAATAGTTTTATGTAGATAGGAATTTCTTAACTGTAACAGTCTATGTAAATTAAGTAGTGTGCATGTGTGGGTGTGTGGGCTTGTGTATTAGGATACATGATTATAATATGTCTGCTTTCAGAAGAACATGTACAAGTATAAATATAAAATATGGACACGTTTATCTGTATATCAACTGAGCAATTTCTTACTTAAACAGTTACCGTTTGGCTTTTTTAGTGTCTGAATTTCTATGTCGGTAGATCATGTTACCGATGTGTATCCCGCAGATACGTTTTATTTCTTAATCCACTTTGGCAGTAGTCCACATACAGTATGTCAGTATACAATGATTTTTACTTTGAACGACAAGTACTGTACATAGATATGAGAGCAGGTCACCGAACACCATAGAAGAAAAGGGAGTCTAGTGTTTCCGACCCAGTCCAACCGATCTAGTCATTTTTTGAAAACACAACACTTTATTCACCCCTGAGGGTAAACTTCAAGGTGATAAGACAGGTGTGTATGTACCGCTTACACCTGGAAAGAGAACCTGTACCAGGAAGATACGATAATACAAGGGTAATATAGTACTAATTACAGACAATAATACAGGCAGACACAAAACTAAGAGGAAAGCAAAATGAACACTTCTAGGACTCCCCCTTTAACATGTTCTGTAAAAGCTAAACTATATTAAGATTTTGATTAGAAACTAAGAAATGCATGAAAAATATATCGTACTAGTTGATATTTGCATGTTGTTCACACACACACACACACGCAGACACGTGATCTCTATGTCAGACTATAACAAAATTAGTAACTGCGCTCTGTCTCACTTTAGCAACTCTGTGCCAATCTCAAATACAATACTGGTTCCATCTAACCAACTATCCTGCTGCCCATCAGTTTCTCTACATAAGGATAGTCTGTTCTTTCACATCAACAGGAGAGATTAGGTAAATAATGACAAATCCTAAATTAGCTAAAAATAATGGCATTGCACAAATGACTTTGAAATGTACTCTCATTTTATCATCATTTTTAGTTAACTGTGGTTTAGGCATCTTACCTTTCACCATTGATAGGTTTCATATCAATAGTAGATACAATTATAGTTTTTACCTGTATAATGCTAGATATAGCTTCGGTTAAAGCATATTTTACCACCACGATGATTATGATGATGGCGAGGAGGACGAGGAGGAGGGTGATGATGATCACATCTTACTTTTACAAAAATGCATCGTTTGTATAGTAGTTGTAATTTATTGTTCGATTGATATGTTTGTGAGGACAACTCTTTTTGTTATACATGTATAAGACACCAAACAACCCTGGGGTATGTCAAGTATACTTTACAATATCTGTATTGCGTTTGTACACTTTATCTTCAGGAAATACTTGAACGCATGCCAATGTCGACTGACCCCTGTCGATTAACAAAGGGGTATGCACGTTTCAGGGAGAGAGTCACAAGTCTACACAGAGATAAAGTTTGAATATATTAGTAGACTCTAAGTTTATCGTGGTCACGTGGTGTATCTAAACGACGAAACCTCATTTCGCTTTCGCAACTGCCAGGGACATGCTAGCGGCTGACTAGTGTAAGTAACAAAACACTTACCTGGTGAAGGCGTAAATAACCTCAACACACAGTAAGTCATTGGTTTGTAGTACTTTTATAAACTATTTATCAGTGTTTGACTTAGTGTCTGCAGAATATCTATATTTTAAAGAAGGTATATCGAGAAAGAGAGGACTTACAACTGTAAAACATTAGCTGGGTTTAATTAGAGTAAAACTGGTCGCAATTATTTTAGAGCATAAAATAAGAAAGTTTTACTGAGACAATGCCAAGGAAAATGAATTTACAACACTAAACTTTTGAAAGGTAAAGAAAAATTGTCTCAAGAGATACTTTTTACTCATGTGTATGCAGTATTTGTATGTGTGTGTGTGTGTGTGAGAGAGAGAGCAGGCTTTGACATTCCGGTTTTTTTCTTGTTTGTCAACGATTTTTAATATTTTACAATAATCTTTTGGCATAAAGAATACTTGTTTATGAATGTGAATATAAATATAAATATAAAACGGAATAGGAAGTAACAAACCAACGTATGGACTCAGAATATCCTATGAAATATTGTATTCATACCCTTGCTTACTAAAAGACAAGTATAAATATTTTAAACTATAAAGTTCATAAAGACGCTTAATGTAGTCAAAATGTTATTATAAAAGTCCATTTACTAAGTTCATGTCACCACAAATAACTGACCCTAATGAAACTGTTGATAAAATACGTTCATAGAGTTGACATTGTGACCATGTTGATCACACGAGCTCCCTGTCTCTCATCTCACAACCAGCACACAGACATACCAACACACTCACTCGACATGCTACCTACCTGTAGATACATTTCTGACAGAGGGCCACGACAGCTAGCTAAGTCCACCCGAACGTTGTCAACAACAGTTAAAGATAAAATCGCATGTGATAAGCTTTTACCAGCAAAAACACTTGGCACAGTTAGTACATCGGGCTGTAGTGTGTGGCTGAGACACTACTCGATATTGTAAAGAGGTTCAGCAGTCTGTACTTCAGCATTTTGTTATTTTCCACACATTTCAGTCGCACATTATTGGTAATGTTACACTTACCTTAATGTCTTTATGACATTCCTCTTCATAATCACTTAGCAGAAGATTATGAAAGAACAATTTTACTTTTGGTGTGGTATACTTTAATTGTAAATAATTTTGTGCAGCAATAACAGATGACAAAGTAAAAATTTTATTCAATCAATCGTTTGTTCCTTTATTGTTTCTCTTTTAAGTTTTTTTTTTCTTTACACACGAGCGATCTGATCATTGCAAAATCTCCGTTAATAAGACATTATTTTTAATTGTCATTGTTCCTATTTTAGAAATGTTGTGTTACCATGTTAAACCTCACGCAACTGAATAAATACATTTTCATCTGCAGGTAAAGAAAAGGCGTTCTTCAACCATGGCTTATCAAGTGGAAGATTTCAAAAGAAACCTACCTATTGTTGTGTTGATCGCCTCATTAATTCTTACATGTAAAGGTAGGCAGAGAAAAATGTTCCTATTAGTTCTCTGAAACCCAAATAGTAATGACGAAAATCATCGAGTAAACACAATATTGAATCACACAAAGACTGAGAATGGTATTGCAGCACGTGATACATAGGTATACTGATTATAAACTTGCATTATCATTGTACATACATCTTTCTTCTGTCCTAAGGGTAAACAGTCTACATCAACGAGCTTAGAAATTCTTACAAGAATAATTTTAGCTTCCAAATAAACAGCAACAATGATGATTTAAACATTATGGTTTTAGACAAAGTGTTGATAATAGTTTGCTAAGGTGTGTTTCTTTGACATAACTGTTTGTTATGAGGGGAAATGACAGACAAAGCAACCGACAGGGCTTTCCATCAAAGATGCAGATGAACTGTCGTGCCGTATATTTAAATATGATCCATTGTTTAAATTTTCTTATTTTTCAGCTCAGCTACATGAAGAGTCGCCTTCAGAGTATGAGGTGCACCTGACTTGCGCTTTCGGCGAGAACATCAAGGAAAACATCAGGCCGTTCAAGATAACTGATGACCAATCAGGTATTCTTTAATGATCATGAACAAGCTTTGTGCTTTATGTTTATTTTATTAAGACAATAAACTTTCCTCGCTTAGTATGATGATGCAATAAATTTAATATTGTCATCAAATACTGCTTAATTGTTTTCCTGTCCCTTGTATGTTGCACGTCTTGTTTTAAGTGCTATGGGTATTCTCCCTAGAAGTGTGAATAAGTATTTTATAAATTATTATTTTTATATTAATTAAGACTATTTTGGCATTTCAAATTAGGCTATAATATTGATTTACGGGTAATTAAATAACTCACTCTTGTGAGAGAGTTAGGAATACATACAATAACGACCGGGATATTATTTTCTTCGTTTCTGAAGAAACAGAAAACTAAAATTACTTATAATATCAGAGTGATTAAAGACGCTTGTGTTTCTTGTCATAGTTGTAAAACCAGTGATTGGTTTGTTTATATCAGTGAGTGCTCTTACGTGTTCTTGGAGAGGAACAAAACCATTCTGCGCTGTAGGAGATGGTTACATCTACAACTGGGTTCTGTCTGACAAAGTGATTGTCAAGAAATCCAAGGCACCAGGACCGAGATTTTGCAATTGTTTTCTTATCGATCAGGACAAAACAGAGTACGAAAGACCATGTACAGTTGCAGGTAAACAAAGCATGATTACACTGAAAGAGTCTTTTTATTTTATATATATATATATCATTTATAAAATTTCATAAAAAAATATCATGTACTTGCACAAGGAAACTGTCTTTAAAGCTTTGTAGATTGAGTCTGTGAAGATGCTTGTGTCTGTTATACTTGGCTTTTAACTTGAGGATATTTTCAAGTTAGTTTTGTGCCTACAGGACCATTCGAAAGTCTCGAAAACAAAGAACTTCACACACAACCACCCAAACTGGACGGAGACATTGCTCCACAGAAGTCTCCATTAGAAGGTAACCTTTAGTAGACATAGACAAAGATTTGTTTCAATGAAGGATTGCATATGGGTGTCTTCGAGTTTTGCAAGTTATTGAGATGTCTGCAAACTATGCTTCCAGTCTTCATTGTGGATTTAAAATAAAATTTTCTACAACAAGAAAGAAATAAAGATTGACTGCTGCACGAAGGACAGACATGCGTATATACATATATGCACATGCGCACACCACTTTGTAAATTTATAACAAACCTCTAAAAAAAACACTGTATATCAAAAGCATTATAAAGGAGCGTTAGGTAAATATGTTCTTGAAACTATGAAGTGAGCGGCAATGAAACACTGTTTCAGATTTAGCTCCAATAGGTGTACAGTCAGACAACACATTGCTGATTACTGGTGTTGCACTAACTGCAGCTTTGTTGGTCCTCCTTGCTACAGTAACGGTCATCGTCATCATGAGACGGTAAGCAGTGAGTTTGTATCGTCTCTAGAAGGAAATTTGTGGTCATATCAATCTGTGCAGATATTGGTAATGATATCTTGCGATTTTTGTGCCAATATAACCTGTAATAACCCACACACACACAGACCCACACACAACATCCCCACTATATATTTATAAATCTTTATATTTATATCCCCAAACTGTTTCCAGCTGGCTTATACCAAAATGTTAGAGACTTCATAGCGATAAATGATATTGGATGGGATGCAGGTCTTGGAATTGTTTTGTGGCATTGTAAGCAGTCGTCAAGTGCGCTCAGAATAAAACGCACAATAAAGTTTTCTTATTTGTCTGCTAAATCGATCACTGAGTGAATTATTCATATCTAGACGAAGTTTGCAGTGTGTTGTTTCATATTTTCGATACTCAGAAGAAGAGAAAGGAGACAATTAACAGAGTCTGAGATTTAATTGTTTTCACTATGTGCCTTCATTTTAGGCCCTGTGACCGTCAACGCCAAGAGGAAGATCCGAATGTTAACCAATCGTAAGTTCTGTTTCCAATTGACCAGGTTAAGGAATAACGTGAATAACAGTGGATATCAGACCTTAAAAAAAAATAACTATACCGATAATAAGCAATTAAGATTTACTTATTCTATTTCCATTTAAATCGACAAGATCTGAAATTAATTCCCTGTCACATTCTTGCAGAGTAATAAAGGATGCAAAGTGCTATGGGAAGCTTTCATAACTTATTGTTATAATTTTTCTTCTGGCATTTTTCAGGCTTGTGAAGGATGCTACTAAATAGGAGCTTCACGATTTCGCAAGAAATTACTCCAAGCGAAAGCATCTTACAGATGTTAAGCTTTCTCATCTGTATAAAATATATGGACACCCTAGACAAAGTGAGGCAGTGATGAATTACTTTTCCGATCATTGCAAAGTATGAGCAGTTGTGCTTTACCTGAGATCCCCACATCACAGCATAAGTACACAACAATAACAAACTCCAGGAACTTCATTGGAGCTTAAGAATGCGAGTCGTTGAGAAATGAAAAAAAATAAGGTTTAGTGACAACACAATTGTATTAAGTTCTTTTTATCTTCAGTAGTTTTGTTATTATTTTGCATAACTTTTTTATGTTTATAGGTATTAGGCGAGGATGGAATTATTAGAATGTTGTCACACTTTTATTGTGAGATCCGGACTAGAGTGGAAAAAAGTTTCTCCTGTTTCACTTACATGTTCCTTACCCCGGTGCGGGATGAGTAACTCATCACTCTATTATTTTATAATTGTTTCGATCATCAGCTACCTGTGTGGTACCTTCATCTGTTCTACACTCTTTGCCAGTCATCTTTACTGAGCGTGAGTAAGAAGTAAGCTTTGGCGGAGACGCGGAAGTCCACCTTCTGAAAACGAGGCGGTGACGATGACCTGTGCCATGTCTTGTCCACAGATTGCTATTCACTAAAAACAGTTTGTTTTCTAACATTTATATTCAGTGACTAGACACAAGTAGGGACCCATTGGCATTGAGACACTTGCTTTATTCAATGTCAGAAATTAGGAGAGAGAGAGAGAGAGAGAGAGAGAGAAAAAGTCTTTCTGATTTAAGAGTTCATATATTGTGAATTATGAACCCCTGTGTTCGGGAAGAGATGAGAAGAACGAAAGTTACTAAAATAATCATGATAAAAAATAATAGCACCTACATCAGCACTATATATATATATCTCTGAGGTTCAGAATCCTGTTCTCTGATAAAGTAGTGATAAAGAAGTTTTTGTGATAGCAGATTTTACTTGTCATCGTGATCGTCATCTATATATATATTGTTATTGTGCTTATTTTGATTGTGTTATTGTCATTCACATTCACCAGTATGAAGTAAGGCGCACGATGAACATTGGGATGACAACGAGAGAATTGCTGACATGTTTCTCGTGTAACTCTTAAGTTTTCGTGAAGTATGTTTGAAAACATCAGTTTGATTGCCTTGATCTCTCTTCCATCACGAGTTATTTATCGTTAGATAACACTCACTATTCGTCTTCAGCTTGTGCAGGAAAGAAGCTCTTCTTGGGGGGGGGGAAACGAATAAATTCTTTAGCTTCTGAAAAACGTAAAGTGATGAAAAGTAATGAGTGCTGTCTTTTGGACAGCTTCAAAAAATTGTCCATTTATTAAGTGCCTACAACTCACGGGAAAAAAAATTTAAGGACATGTCAAGATGGCATTAAAAGCAGATGATTTAAAGAATTGTCGAGCATAAGGTTACATGGGCAGACCGACATTTATAAATTATGTAAGTACGCATGCACGGTGAGTTAAAAAGAGAGACTTGATTTGCTACATTCAGTGTAGGCCGTTGCCTAATAAGAAAAAAGGAGAGTAAGAAAAAGTTCATCTCTCTACCATGGATTACTGTGGAAGTTTATATTTTCTCATTATTTTTTTTAAAGTTATTTGTATAAGTTTCTTTAGTACTACTGTGGAGATATATTTAAGCTTCTGCTGCATTGAATAAACATAAATGATATATTGTTGTTATAGTGGTGTGGTGAATATGTTTGTAAGAATGGGCTTTTAGAGTGACAGACAGAACACGGATGCAAATTCATGATGATAAAAGAATTTAGACATATCTTTAATTTTTATATATTTTTATTTTGTGAATGACTACTTAAGCAAACTCTACACACGTATGATATTTTAAAATCAGATGATCAATAGTCATAAATTTTAAAAATATTGGGCACGGGCGCTCTAACATCCTGAAAAATTAATTCAGACTTTTTTCTTGAAATATCTTTCGGTGCTTATAAGACTTTCATGTTCGTTCTAAGTCAAATAGACTTTGCTACAGTAGTGCTATTAATTTAAAGAAGTTAAAAACTAATTTTAGGCGAGTCTTTCATTATTTTTATTATCAAGCTGTGTAAAACGATGAGCACTACTTTGGACTTTTAACTCGAAATGAAGCATCAAGTAGAAAATTGAAAGTTGTGTTCAACGCTTTTGAAACCAGTGGGAGTAAGTACACAGGATGTCTCTAGCCACTAGAGAAAAAGAACAAGTGTAGTCACCATTGAAATGATTGATAGATGTTATCAAAGTGCAGGCAATAAAATTGAAACAAGTCTGTCATATCGGGGAATCCCGCTCTGCTAGCTGATTTATTTACAAACATTCTTTGAAGCGATTGACCTACACATATCCTGGTGATTTGTAGTCAGTATATCGCCTTCCATGGAAGATGTTTCTGATCTTGACTTTGAAACATCGTTCATATCGAACTCCTGCCAGGTAAATCGCAAAGTGACGAGACCGAGAGGAAGTTGTGCAAAATACCCTTAGGAGGACCAGGAAATGAGAAACAATCTTTTGCAATAACACTCTAATTTTGGTTTATTAAGCTAGCTAATCACCCTTTCAGACTAATTTAGTTATATTTATTTATGTATATGATCTATTATATTGTACTGGATACACAAACACAAATAACGCTTTTGTAGTCGTGTAATACTACTAAAACAAATATAAACAAAATTAATTACATTGTCGTTTACAGAAACTATACCGCAGACTAGTCTTTGTGAAAGAGAATGCAAGTTTACTTAGAAAACTTACAAACATTGCGTGTTAGAATTGTGACTAGTTTAGAGGAGACAAACACCGCCATTTTAATTTACACCTGTACTGTGACCTGCAGATGACATCTAGTCATCGTGTAGGGGCTCGCTGGAGTTGACAGAAGGGCACTGTTTCAATCCTCATGTAGGAAAGAAGGTGAGAAAAAGCAAAAGCGCATTGCCATTAAAGTGAGTTTTATGGTATTTGATTCTAACGAAGTATTGCCAAAAGACAAGAATGTAGCCTGAAGACACATAAACTGCTTTCATTTTATTTCTTAGAGAAACAAAACAAAATATTCTGAAAAAAGAGACTGGAAAGATACACAGAGAAAGGCATGAGAAAATTCACGAGAGAGATATTTGTCTCAGATGAACTTTGACATACATGTTTTTGAAATATACAAAATATCTGATCGAAACACCAGGGATTCTTACTTCCTTGCAAAGCGGAATGTAGAACCCACAGCGAGAGAGAGAAGTCACGTGATTACAATTGGCAGTTGGCCAGTTTCTCTGTTATTTCTGAAAAAACAGGACTTGGTCAGGCCATGGTAAACACATCCGAAAAGTAGTCAACACTGTCTATACACCGCAACATGTCTAGAGAAATGAATAAGGAATGTGAAGGTCGCGAGAAATTCTAACCTACGTGTGTCAGGTATTGAGGTGAAGACTGAAGCGAGAAGGGTAAACATTTTATTCTCACCCTCAATAATGTCTCTGTGTGTGTGTGAATTTGTGGAGATACTTTAATAATAAATAAAATAAACTAAGTAAATTATGACATTTGTCATTTTGAGAGTTGAATAAAATCCTTTAAGGAAAAACATAAAAAAATTGAATGTTTCTTTATGTGTAGAGGTGTGTTGAGAGAGAGAGAATGACTAAATGAGTGTGCTTGTGTTTGTTTTGACAAGTGCTTATGAGGGAATATGTTTCTGAAAGATATAGAGTTACAAGAGAAAGGTTTTTAGTCACATGGCATTAGTGACAATCAAATGGGGTGAAGATTGCAAATCACGTTGTGGTCTTGCTGGGTGGTAAGTGACGATAACCAGTGAACGACACAACGACATCACGATTAAAAATAAATCCTCGCACGCGGAGTAAGTGCCACCGCACTGAGCTCGTTTCTCCACACACGAAGTGAGAAAAAAAATATTATGGCCAACCAGCGAGCTCGAACCAAAATAGTTACAGACAGGAGAATGCGAATGCAAAATAAGTTCTAGTAATGTGCTGACAGAGTGTCGATGTTTACTGTTATAACTTGTTACACCTTCACATTTTGTCATTACTTCATTGCAGAGTGGAGCAGAGTACTTTCAATCAGCTAAGGTAAAACTATTCATCGTTGAGATGTTTTGCTTGCCAACCTACTACTGTCACAGCCCTTGCATGTCCATCTGTACCTTTAGTTTGCTTGAGCCACTTTCATTTCTTTCATTATCTGACAATTTTCTCTCTTCCTGGTTTTCTTATTCCATAAATGATATAAAAGATTGTCAGTTTAAATTTATCTGGTTAAGCTAACACAACACACATGGACATCACCTGTCATATTAACGCTTGTGTAAAAAGCTTTTTTGTGTTATGTAGCAGGTTGAAAACTTACAGAAGGACTACTGATCTACCATCACTGTTAACCTGAACATGTGGTAAGGAAACATTATCACCTTCGTCATACCCTTCAGCTTCATTCAGTTGCCTTGTCTCCATCATGTAGATGATATGTAAACGTTGCTACATAAACACTATACATCACCGAGTGTGTCATGCTGCTCTGCTCTGATACGCAGCCAATATAAGTATTTATTATAATGTGTCGCATGTTTAATACGTGAACAGTTTCCTTTTGCATGATTCAAACTTTTTCCTCTAATTTTTTTTCAGGACGGCAAAAAAGTTGAGGTAAGCAACATGAAACTTTTAATTGCAGTTAGCACAGGTATTATATCTTCGTGATGATTTGAAAAATTCTTAGATGGGAAAGATTCAGAGAGGGAGGACGAGAGATACCATGAAGGGAGAAACAGTGTGTGTGTGTAAAATGGATTCAATTTTTTAATTTACCAGTATTAAAGCACTCACATAGCCATTCGAATCTACATTTGCTCGCTCACGTACACGTACTCAAGCAAAAAGCACAGTTTTCTATGCTAATATAAAGCTTGACATATTCTTAACTGACTTCCAGTGTGATACGATACCTTCAAAAATTAAGAAAGAAAAAAAGCTTCCTTTGACAGCTTGGTTTGTTTCCATTTGATGAACGCTACATTATTGGGCCTAAGCGCTTCTTACATAATAAATTTTTTTTAAATGGACCCCAAGGCATTTTGCCAAACTTTCCAGGTGTCACTAGCAGTGGACTTCCATGTTGTGTATTTAAGTGGATCATATTTTTTTCAGGCAGAACACAAGTCTCTGAGTGATCTTAGGTTTTCACATTTTATTTTTAGAAAAAAATGGGGTTTTTTTACTTGGAAAAAAATTAATGGTTATTAGACTTAGTGAGACATGAGATCATAAGTTCCACTGAACACTTTTTTCTGCTGTTTTGTGCTTTATTCTACAACTAAGCACATACACATACAAATGTACATAATTGCAACGATTATGTTATCATTCATTGACTCTTACCTCACTCGACTGATACCATCTGACAAACACCTTTGCCAGTCCGCCGGTGATTGTTAACAAAAAGAACTAGATGGCATGGTCAGTTCAATCTTTTTCTCTGTTGAAATTCTGTCGGAGAGTTTGAAAGTCGTCTTTACACGGTTTCGCATCCTGTCACATGACCAAGCTAGATTAGTGTGCGCAGCTTCACTGTTGAGGGGATAGTGGTAGCCCAACAAGATGAGACTGTGTTCAGTACTTATTTGCTTGTCTTCCACTTCATGTAGAAAATTCGAAACAATATTTTCTTGGTCTCAAATTTTTCAGATTTTTTTAAAATTTTATCACCAAGCATCGTCTACATCGCGCACTCCTACAATTCTGAACATTGACAGGATGAGTTGATTTAACTGGAACTTTAACCTTCTTTTATTATACATGAATATATCTTTGTCCTGTTACAAAACATGATGCAAACTGTTGACTTTGTATTCTCTTTCAACAGGTTTGCTAGATTTTTTCCTGGATACCATCCATTCCTCAGGTATGTCATTCTTATCACACATACTTTTTGGAAACAATTTTGTCCATGCTTAGTTGGTTCGTCCCAGACTGTGTGTGGGCGGGAGGGAGAGGGGGAAATAATTATATACTCTTACGTTTCAAACAGGCAACTAAACAATTTTAAAAATGAACAAACAAAAAAAAAAATAACGAATGGAAGAAAATTCAAGCTATAGAATAAAAGGTTTTGATTTGGCGAACATCTTTCTGTCATAGTGCGTCAGTGGCGGGATATGCTTTCGAAGCACCAGATGCAAGCGGATTTCATCTTGAATATCCGAAGACAGACCCCACACGGTATGTTAAACCGGCAGCAGTTGCTGATTTGACTTGTGAGCCACCTACCCTGCAAAATAGCTAGGCCTCCATAGTGTTATGCAGTCTTCTTTGTTGTTTTTTTTTATAATTCCTTACTATGTAAAGTGCGTATTGATGATACAAGCAATCCTGTATGCAGCACATATAATTTTACTTGATTAACAATTTCTTTCCAACAAGTTAAGAAATCAATGTTGTAGTAACTATTTCACCATCCTTACCTGAAATGGTCACTTTGCTATTAATGGTATATGCTTCGGGTACATCAGAATCATGTGTCTCTAAAACCAATTGTTACAATGATTGACTAACATGTGAACAGAGAGAAACCTAAATGGACATCGTTGATCAAGGACATCAGTCTGCTGATGTCGCCTTCCATTGCTGCTGAACTTCAAGAAGAAAACAGCTGGAAAAGGTCTGTAAAAATTTACAAGTCTAAAGAAATATAAAAACTAAGGCATTATTTATCTTTTGCATTGAAATTAGTCTCCGCTTTAAGTATATCTATGTTACTTTAAAATCAAGTCTTACTGTATTAGTAAGTCTTGAGTTGCTAATCTTCCTTAAAGAATGTTAAATTTGATTACTTGCCATCCCTTACTGAATTTTATTATTTGCAAAGCGCTGAGGACTTTAACCTTAATATAAAAATATTGCGAGTGATGTTTGTAACAGTATTTCTGTAAAACAAAAAGTATTTATTACGATTTCTAATAACTGTGCTAACGATACATAATGTTCAGCAGTTTTCTTGTCATTGATAATTTTTATATTCCAGCAATCCTTTTGCAAAGTCCTTTGAAGCAGGGTGCTTACTAGATGCAAGAAGTGTGAAGCTTTGCCTTGGAGTATTGTTTCTGTGGTTGATGCCGTTAGCCAACTGTTCAACTCATGGTAAGTTACTTTACATCTTTAGTCAACCATACGTTTAGCAACAAAATTTTTTGTCAAGAATAAACATGTTAACTACTAAAATTTAAGCATTCAGATAGCGGCATATTATTTGTGATAGAGATGACGGAAAGAATAAAAAAATCAGGCAGGATCTCAAAAACAATATTTTAGACAGTTTTACTCATACTGAATATACCTTTCAGCAGTAGTATAGTTGTATGTGCCCTATTATACACATCGTCCTGAGCATTTAGACAACAAATAGGAGAAAGAAACTCCCAGCAACAGTATCACAACCTAAAATGCATTATCATCTAAAATTATTTCCCTACTTTATACATCAGGAATATGAAGCAATAGAGGAGCACTTATTTTCTACAGTTGCCAATTCAAACTATCATAATGTGTTGTTGTCTGCGATGATCGTTTCGTCAGTCAGATTACTCCTCAAGGGAAATAAACACGTGATGTCGCCCAATGAAAGCACTAACATTTCTACTTTCATGTACATTAACATTTACTCCACTTTAATTTCCTTTAACCTTCAGGCAAACAAACGAACTGTGAGCTGCAAAAAGAAGAGTTGGCCCACTGGAAGCTCACATGTCCCTTCCACGAGGACATCAAAACAAGCAAAAAGGATTTTGAAGTGTACCACATGCGACAACAGGGTCTTCTAGGTAAAGTTGCTTATTTTATGTGTGTGTGTGTGAGAGAGAGAGAGAGAGAAAGAGAAAAAGAGAGACTGGCTAGTAGAAACAAAGTCTTTGATGTCTACTCGTAAATAGGTCTATCAATGTCCTGTATCACTGTGTCTTAGCTGTAGAAGCGAAATAGGAATCGTCGACTCGCATCTGCTTCATCACTATGACTCCAAGAGGCAATGATGATATTATATACTTTATTACGATAAAACAAAGTATATTTAACATTTGAACCTTTACATATTTCATTTTTCTCACTGTAAAAGCAGGGGTTATGTTTTGTTTTGTTTTAAATGGTTTACTCTTTGTTCATCTACTAATTAAAATAAAATGCTCTTTTTGTCATAACGTGCACATAACGACATATTGGAATATATTCTTGCTTTCTCTACTTTGAAATCAGGCCTCGTAGCCGAAGGAAAGTGGTTTGACGACGAACCTTCAGTCTACACCAAACGTGGATACGAGTTTGTTAGTCTGATTGGTGACAAGGTTGCTATCAAGATCACCCGTGCACATCATGGAGAAATGTTCTTCTGTGGCTTTTCACCTCTGTTACTGAGCAATGCTGTGACATGTCATGTTCCCAAGAGAGAAGGTAAACATATGATTTTCTAATGGCTAGCGTGCTTAAAGTAATCAGATGCATCTTCTCGTTGTTTACATACAATAGCAAATATACGCTTGTTCTTAAAACATCAAATGTATTCCATTGAGAGATACTAACGAACTTGCCTCTCATTTCTTCACCATCAAGTAGCTCACAATCTTTTGTGTCCCCGAAACTGTTGCTGTCTACCCTTAATAACCGGGAAATTTTGTCGAAATATTTGAACTCATAATAACAGAATCTAGTCTGAAGGAGAAAGTTTTATAGTAAATGATACATTTTGTGATTAGTACAGGACTCTGCAGACCAGAATTAAATTTACTATTCAGTTTAGGAAAATGTTTACTTTTCTTTACAGCCATTCTCCTGTGCCACTCACGATTTGTTGATTTGTCCATAACCCATTTTCCCAAGGTTTTAAACGATAATGAATTACAGCATGCATTTGCAAATGTATATGTTTTTTCTCTTTGTCAACAGAAACAAACTCCACTACTGCAGCCAACAAAGACTTTCAGTCTTTCAAACAAGGACAGAAAGCTGGTAAGCTACTCTGTTTAAATACAATGTTTAATTAGACTGAAAGTAAGAAAACAACTACTAAATAACTGTTCAATTTCTTAAAACTATTTGTCATCCCTT
Organism: Pomacea canaliculata; assembly: GCF_003073045.1. Lineage (NCBI taxonomy): Eukaryota > Metazoa > Mollusca > Gastropoda > Architaenioglossa > Ampullariidae > Pomacea > Pomacea canaliculata. Next base: position 4,691,000 of record NC_037596.1, read on the forward strand.
CGAATAACATGGAATGTAGACTAGCAGTTGTAGAAGACACAGTTTGTATTTATTCTGTGAATATTTTCATAATTAATAAATTTGTTTCCTACTCTAAGTATTTCGATGATTATAAGCATGAAAACATACATTTACGAGATAATCTATACTAATTTTTTTTAAATTTAAACTTCCCTGCCTTGTTCGCAGAAATGAGTCCCACTGCACTCGTTGACACTGACCAGCCTCTTCGTAACAACGGAGGGAACTCTAGTAAGAAATATATCAAATAATGTTAGAACGATTATCTAGATGACTAGTAGAAAACAACATGCATTACAAGCAATTTGAAGATATGTCTTGATTTGCCTATTTTGAGTGAAGCATCAATAAATTTAATTTAATCAGCATGTTTCAGATTTAATTTAAAAGAAGGGTATACACCATAGAGTTTGTAGAGATGTCTGTACGTTTGTACTAATTAACAACAGTGTACCTCCACACCGGCTGGCGCCATTGCAATTTTATCTCCCTTTCGCTAAACTAGAAAAGAAAAGAAAAAACAAAATATAAGCAGCGATCGACTCAAGTCAGTGACAAATCCGCAAATTAAATTGAATGATAAATAAACAGTAATAATGAAAAAAAATGAATGTGTACTTTGTGAGATAACCAAAGTGATTATGACGATATAACGATGTTAATAATGAAGTCTAGTCTTACAGTCTTTGAGTCAGTAAAATCATTAAAACTTTACTTTCAGAGGTAGAGGTGTATTAATTACCCACTGGGTAGATGAGAAATCAATCACAAACACGTTCACCATACTTTTATCTTTTTGTTTCAGAAAATCCACCGGCCTGGATACTTCTCATGCTTGCAGCATTCATTTTTCAAAGTTCCTTTTTAAAAGCTTAAAAAAATCCAATTGGGTCAGTTAAGTGGCATGTGAATCATGTCGGCTTATAAGATAAGATAAGATAAGATAAGATAAGTTAAGATAAGATAAGATAAGATAAGATAATACTTTATTGATCCCTAGAGGGCAATTCAGTTGCAGCTCGATTATATATATATTAAACCCACAGGCAGTCGTGTTGCAGTCAATCATACCAGCTCGATTAAAGTCATACATGATCGCATGCACATCACATTCATAATCCATTCAAAAGTCTGACGGCTGAAGCAACAAAAGACAGCCGCAGTCGGTTTGTCCTGCATGCAGGCATACTATATCGGCGACCTGATGGGAGCTGGACAAGTTCACAAGACAGAGCATGCCTGTCATCACGAAGGATGGCAGACACTTTCAGAAGAGTCCTCCTGTTATACAGATCCTGAAGAGAACTCTGGGTGGATCCAACGACTTTGGAGCAGGTGGATACCACACGATGTAGGCTCCTTCACCGATAAACTATTATAGAAACAGATGAACGAGAAGGACAGCACGCTCTCTATATGTGATCTGTAAAAAAGCTGAAGAAATTAGGGGGAGACAGAGAAAGACCTCAGCTTCCGTAGAAGGAAAAGGCGTTGTTGAGTCTTCTTCACGACAGATTGAGTGTTGACATCCCAGCAAAGTCGCCTATCGAAGATGGTGCCCAGGTATTTAAAAGCAGAAACAATTTCCACCTCCTTATCATGGATGACACAGACGGGACACGGTGGAGAATTCCGACGGAAATCAAAGACAATCTCCTTCGTCTTACTCACATTAAGTTCTAGAAAGTTGTCATCGCACCAAACAATGAATTCTTCCAAAGCATCACCGTGAGTGTGCACCGGCCCGCTAAGGAGAGACAGCAGTGCAGTGTCATCAGAGAATTTGACAAGATAGTGACCCTCATGACTACTGCGACAACCGTTGGTATACAGGATAAACAGAAGCGGGGATAGAACACATCCCTGAGGTGAGCCGGTGCATGTGGTGATTAAGTCGGAAAAAGTGCCATTGACAAGAACTCGTTGCTGCCTGTCGACCAAAAAGTGAATTATCCATGACACTAGCTGATGATCAAGGGAAAACTCGTCGAGGAGTCTTCGAGCTAGGATATGTGGCTGGATAGTGTTAAAGGCCGAAGAGAAATCAGCGAATAATAGTCGAGCATGGGCTTGAGGCCCCCTGTGGGACCCCGGGGTATGCTTGCCTAGCAAGCATTGCAAGAATAGGGTCCCTGCCATCCAGCCAGGCATGTCGTAAGAGGCGACTAAGGTGGACACCTCACCTAGAGGTAAAATAGGTTGTGGTAGGGCTAACAACCCCACCATGTAAAAAAAATCCTGTTACAGAAACTAAAACCAGAGAACTCGTCACAGATGGCGAAGGTAATGAAGCACACCAGGTGACTGGACTGACGGACGACAGCCAAACCCGAAAGGGAGCTGGCGCCCCGACAGCGGATTTACTGAAGCCGAGGCAGAAGTTGAGGGTGGGGTGCTGGAACGTCCAGACCTTGTACCAGACTGGCAGGATGCTCCAATTAGTCAAGGAGTTTGACAACTACAACTTGGACATCCTGGGAGTCAGTGAGGTCAGATGGACCGGCACGGGAAAGAGGAGACTAGCGTCAGGACATACCATCTTGTTCTCAGGAAGATCAGACGCTCAGCACTCTGAAGGAGTAGCTCTACTCCTCAACAAGAAAACGGAAAAGGCACTGCTGGAATGGAAGCCTTATGGACCCAGGCTTTTGAGAGCAAGATTCCATTCCAAGTACACCAAGCTGACAGTGCTAGCCTGCTATGCACCAACAAATGACTCTGAGGCAGAAGACAAGGATGCTTTTTACGATCAGCTCCAGGCAGCCTCAGAAAGCGTTCCAGCCCACGACATGTTGCTCATCATCGGCGATCTCAATGCCAAGGTGGGAAGTGACAACACCTGCAGGGAGCATGTCATGGGCAAACATGGAATCGGAAGCATCAATGACAACGGAGAGAGACTGGCAGACTTTTGTGAAGAAAACAACCTACTGATTGGAGGCACACTCTTCCCACACAAAGACATCCACAAGGCAACATGGACATCACCAGATGGGATCACAAAGAACCAGATAGACCATGTCATCATCAACCGAAAATGGAGGAGCTCACTTCAAGATGTTAGAGCCTACAGAGGAGCAGACATTGCCAGTGACCACACTCTTGTGATAGCCACAGTTTCTCTGAAGCTGCGTCGATCACGAGGAAAACAGGCACGTCAGCAGAGAGTGGACTCCGGCAAACTGAAAAAATCCAGCCACCGAAAGGGCCTTTGCTATGGAAGTAAAGAACAGGTTCCAGGCACTAGGAGACCAACAAGAGATGACCTTAGACGACTTCAATCGAGTCTTACAGGAATCAGGAGAAGAAAATACTGGGCTTCCAACGGAAAAAGAAAGAACAGTGGATCAGAGAAGAGACATGGAAGAAGATAGAAGAGAGAAAGTCAGCCAAACAAAGAATCAACAGCACCAGATCTGAACGCCTGAAGGAACAACACAGACAAAGATATGCAAAACTGAACAAAGAGGTAAAGAGGATGACAAGAACCGACAAAAGATATCACATAGAGAAACTGGCAGATGAAGCAGAAAATGCAGCAAGTAAAAATGACCTGAAGACACTGTACAAGATAAACAAACAGCTAAACAACGGGTTTAAGAACAGTGATGTGCCAGTGAAAGACGTGAACGGTAATGTCGTCGAGGGAGAGGCAGGAAAACTACAGCGCTGGAGGGAGCATTTTGAGTCAGTTCTGAACAGACCAGATCCCCTCAGCTTGCAGACATCCAGCCAGCAGCTATAGACCTTGACATCTGCACAGACCCACCAAGCCTGGAAGAAGTGACAGCAGCAGTCAAGACAATGAAGAGCGGCAAAGCACCAGGGGCAGATGGAATAACAGCAGAGATGTTGAAAGCAGACGTGAATGTGACAGCTCCCAAGCTGACTGAAATCTTCAGGCAAATTTGGGAATCAGGGCAGGTCCCTGTTGCGTGGAAGACAGGGCTCATCTTCAAGTTACCCAAGAAAGGAGATCTTGGAGACTGCAATAATTGGAGGGGCATAACACTTCTTTCCCTCACCAGCAAGGTCTTCAGCAAGATTGTTTTGTCAAGACTGACGGCAACTCTTGAGAAAGACCTCCGACCACAGCAAGCAGGATTTCGCCCTGGGCGATCCTGCTCCGAACACATCTTCATTCTGCGACAGATTCTGGAGCAGAGCAACGAATGGAACACACCGCTGTACATCAATTTCATCGACCTGGAGAAGGCTTTTGACAGCATCCACCGCGAGTCCTTATGGAAGATCCTGAGGCATTACGGAGTCCCTGCAAAACTTGTTCAGGTCATTGCAATGCTGTACAGCGATTTCAAATCCCAGGTTGTCTGTGACACGGAGCTCACAGACCCCTTCAACGTCAGTACCGGGGTGAAGCAGGGCTGCATTCTGTCGCCGTTCCTCTTCATCCTGGCCATGGACTGGATCATGAAGACTTCCACCGACAGCGAGAGGAGAGGCTCAGATGGACCATGACTATGACAGCAACAACAGCACTGGAAGACTTGGACTTTGCTGATGACATTGCCCTGCTGTCACACCGCCACCAAGACATGCAGGAAAAAACAAAGGCCTTCTCAGAAACAGCTGGAAACCTTGGCTTGAAGGTCAGCACAAAAAAGACTAACAGTATGAGAGTGAACGCCAGAGTCCAAGACAGCATCAAACTAAATGGAGAAGAGATTGAGGAAGTTGACAGTTTCACCTATCTTGGGTCCAAAATGTCAAACACTGGGGATGCGGAGGTGGAGATTCGAGCCCGACTGGCGAAAGCCAGTCAGGCCTTTGCCTCACTCAGGAGCACATGGAAGGCAAAAAACATCAGCCAGAAGATCAAACTGAGAATCTTCAAGTCAAATGTGATCAGCACCCTCCTTTACGGATCAGAATCTTGGAAGATGACCAAAACCATCAGTAACAAGCTTGATGTCTTCCAAAACAGATGCCTCAGGCGCATACTTAACATCTTTTGGCCAAACACCATCACCAACGAAGAACTCCACCGAAGAACTGAAACCGAGTCCATCACCACGCAGGTTCAACGAAGGCGTTGGCGATGGATTGGACATGTGCTCCGCCAGCAGACAGCAGACCTTTCCAGAGTCGCCCTACGATGGACTCCAGACGGCCGAAGAAAACGAGGCCGCCCAAAGGAAACTTGGAGAAGAACAGTGGAAAGGGAGATGAAAGGAAAGGGCTGGACATGGGGTCACCTAGAGCGTGTTTCAGCCGATCGACATCGGTGGCGGACTCTGGTTGAGGCCTTATGTGCAACCTGATGCACAAAGAGGAATAGTAGTAGTAATGGGCTTGAGGATTCTCCAGGTGTTTGATTAAAGTGTGGAGGATGAACAGTTTAGCATCATCAACACCTCGCTTGGACTGGTATGCAAATTGCAAGGGATCAATACGATTGTTAGCGGCATTAAGAATCAATGATTTGATGATTGTCTCAAATACTTTCATGACCAACGATGTTAAGGCCACCGGTCTAAAGTCATTAAGATGCCGAGCTGAAACTATCTTTGGAACTGGAACAATGGTAGATAATTTCCAAGCAGCTGGGATGGAGAGTGAATCCATAGAGCGCTGAAAAAGATGTTGAAAAATGCCTCCAAGTTGGTGCGCACAGAAACGTAATGTCCTGCCACAAATACCATCCGGACCCGAGGCCTTGCGAATATTTACTCCCTGAAACAGCTCCACAACTTGTTCGCGACAAATCTCAACCTTCTGCACAGGGTGAAGAGAATGAAGCACATCGTGAACTTCCACGGAGAAGTCATGAGCCTCGAACCGAGCAAAGAAAGCATTGAGAGCATTAGGTGTCACGTTTATTGACACCTGGCACACTGTCTGGCGGAAGGAAGGCAATATTAGGAGCCATAATATTCAGCTACGTAGTCCTCCCACCGTCTTAAATAAAATTTTTAAAATATCAAAGGAAAAGAGTTATTTTTTGGGCGTGAACGCAGAAGTATACCCTACTGTTTATATACTATCTATACACAATGGCATTATACAAATGAGGCATCTCAAAATGCTGTCACATCAGAACATTAAGACAAAGTCGTACGCTGACAAAATCACAAGCCAGAGTTGAGAATTTTTTTTTAATGCAACGGCAATAAAAATGAGTGTACCCTATAAAAATGTGATTGTTAGAAAAGTCACCGTCTATCAGTTACGATCAGAAGTAGACAAAAATTCAACTTACGTTTCTTTGTTACGACCAGTGCTCGCATAGTTGCGCTGAATAATTCAATTATCTTTGTCATCTTCCTTAATCCTCATCTTCAACTTAACCGAGAAAGGACTCTTCCTCAGAATAGAGGAGCTCTGGAACAAATGTTTTATAGGATGGCACGGCGCCGTAAGCCCTACCTGCCAGTGGTGCGGCGAAGATTACGAAGTCGGTTAGAGTGCATCATTATCATTACCCAAATAAATTTGTAAATCCTATTTTACAAGGGAAATTTAAACGGTGCAAACAAAAAAACCTTAAATATTCCCCAACATTCGGCTTGCTGAAACCAGTTTATTAACGGCAAACAAATGCACGCCCTCGCCACGCCCTCGCCACGCCATCGGCCACGCCCCTCTGATTATCTTCTCTCCTCTGTTCAAGCACCTAATTTCCATAACTCCGCCCTTCTACTTCCGCTGTCAACATGACTTCTGTCAACATTCTGATACATTTGTACCCAAACTTTTAACTTCAGGCTCATCACTCTCCAGCTTTTTGAGTCAATCGCAAAAACAAAGAGCCCCTCGCAACCCTCGTGTTAACTATGTCGAGAGGGCAAGATGTCAGGTGACCTATTTTTCTTTGTTGTACTCGAGTTTTTAAAGCCCTTTTAGCTCAGTAAATTACATTACTTTCTATTAATTTTAATCACTCTTAAAATAAATTAATAACTTTGTTATAAAATGATAGAAGACTAATCCTTTTCAAAGAAATTTTGGGAAAAAAATTTACTTAAGATAAACAGCGGAATTTCAGAGTCGGCGTGCTTCGAAAACTTTCGATCGAAACAATGAGTTTTGAAGCTAGTGTTAACTATCAAGAATATTGGTTCACGAACGTACTCTGCATACTTACTCAGTAATAAAAAAAACTTAAAATGTTTAAAAAAGAAGACAGAGGTACCTGGGACTCCAATAAAGGTGCATGGCTTAGATATGGATTGACCAGATGATAAAAGGTCGCATCTGTAACTTTTATTTTTAGCATCGTCTGAAGGTGAGGAAGGCATCATAATGGTGAAGCGATCTGTAATATTTCTGTCAAAGGATAACCCTGATTCGGTGAAACAGAACGGTTTTCCATCAAGCCATTTGCAGTCCAATAATATTTTACCTGAAAACAAATACCACAGAAAAAAATGTGCCATGAATAGTATATATATAATTAAAGTTTCGGTCAATGCAAAGACATTTTTATAAACGACACAATGAAGACAAGTTATAATTTACCACTTTTGTGGTAAACCTTGAAAAAAATACAGAAGACTGGAAATGTAACTAAATTTCCGATTTTCACATTCAAGTGGCTGAATAAATTCTTTGGGCATAAGCAAGTTGCTGAGTAGAAACGGTAAAATAAAACGAGAGTGGTTATAATAATGACAAACAAGTTGACGATGACAACAAATACATTTACTAAAATGTTTTCCTAACTTTTCATGTTGGTGCCATTAAGCTGAATAACTTGAAGATTCTTTTTCGTCAAACCAACATCTTCTGGAAAGTGGCAGGTCATCTGTGTGCCTCTTTCTGAGTTAGTTTTGACTACATCGCACGTGATTGCTCCACCTATCATCAATCGAGAAACAAATCCTCATTTTTAATAAAATGTCATATGTAACAGCAATTTAGCACACATTGTTCATCTTTCTTTCTTTCTTTCTTTCTTTCTTTCTTTCTTTCTTTCTTTCTTTCTTTCATTCTTTTTTTCTCGAGCAGACACATCAAACGCGTGTGTGTAACTATTCACATCTTTCTGTTTCTGTCTTCCTGCTTGAGTTTACTCTTCCTTCCTGAGTCTTGATATCTTTGCCTGTCTCTTAATTTCTCGGCATTTTTTCCACTTACCTGGACTAAAATTACAAGGAACTGCTTCGATGAGTCCTGGAGGTGAGAATTCACACTTGTAACTTTCATTCTCTTCGTCGTGAGAAGACCACTCAGGGACTTCAATACTGATACTTTTTGTTATGTTTCTGTCAAACGATATTCCAGGCTTCACAAAGCAAAGTGGCTCATCGTCATGCCATTTGCAGTCGAGCAGGACTGTACCTTTTAACCCCAAAGAAATAATAATAAGTATTAAGTCTGGTAAATGAAATAAAACTTAGTTAAGAGAAGCTGCTACAAAGCGTTGCCACTTTCATGAAACAATAGCTTCTAAGTATGTATTCGTATGTAAGTTTGGATAAGTAAGTATGTCGGAGACCCAACATTACATCATGGTTTGTCTGATCAGAAGAACTAACTCAGCTGCGACATATTAGCACCAATGCTAAGACACAAGTCATCATTATTAAAAATAAATCACTACAACATAGAAATGTTTTTCTCTTAAGGCATATTAAAATGAAAAGTTATCTGATTTATGAAAAAGGAATGTTGCTATTTTCATCGATGAAAAGCTGCACACGCAACTGATGCTGTCAAGAAACACAAGCTAGCAAATAAAAACTATTTTGTCTGGCAATATGTGAGATTGAAAGAGGGATCAAGCAGAGAAAAAAGTTTCTCTTTCTAACGTTCCCCACTGTTGCTCTTCAGACGTATAACTTGAATATTCCTTTTCGTCAAACTGATGTCTTCAGGAAAGTGGCAGGTCAGTTTAGTGTCATTCTGCAGATTACTTTTTGAAACATCGCACGTAATCTTCTGTTCTGGAAAACACAAAAAGGAGTACTCCATCAGCAGGAACAGCACATTTCATTTCAGACTTTAGCGACAAAAATATCGTCATGGATATATATTTTAGGTTATATTAAAATATTGAAAGGCTTTAAGAAGGTATTTATTATTTAAATACACAGCTTTCCTGCCTGACACCACTGTACTAATCTAAATTTTTATTTTTCAGTATATAATATCTTGTATCATGAATGTATAAATAGTCACACTCTTTGGAATATTAATCGTTACTCCTAAAACAAGAAAAAAATTGGATGAAGCAGGGCCCAGGAATGACTGCCGGTGCATACATGACAACACAACATCAAGTGCTTCAGGTGAGTGAAAGAATAACTTCAATTTTCTTATAGACATTTATTATAAGTGTATTTAATATAATGTTGTTTTCTGTATTTTTATCTTAAACAAAATAGAAGTAAAAATTACAGTTGTGGTCATTTCAAGTTCAGCTGTTGTTGTGTAACAGAAAACAGATACGTGAACTACGTCACGACCGAGTCCTACGCAGGGGAAGCAATAAGGCCACAGCTAGGGGAAACAACTCTAAAGAGCTATGGGGCTTATACTTTGCCTTTGTATCATTCTTACAGATTTTACTGAGTAATCTGTCTGCCGTCGTGTCAGCTTATCAATGTTCGAAACAAACACAATGTACATGAGGTTGACCTGAACATTTCATGCCAGACACGATTTTTCTAAGAAGAGGTCTCTCGCCTCTCCCCCGCTTCAACTCCGTATTTTGCCCAAACCTTTATAGAGTATTTGCTTACAAAAACTTTTGAATGTTTTAGTATCAGGATGGCAAATGTATCGTTATCAGTAGATGACTGTGGGATTAGATACAAAGAGGAAAACTATAGTACAGCCTCAGTGTGACTTAGAGAAGCCGAAATCCCGACATCATGTGATAACAAACAGGTCACAAAACAGGTCTTGTTGTCCATATAAACTTGGTATTTATATATACACACACACACACACATATTCTCTTTTTTTTTCTCTTACGTAAGCATGGTTTTTCGAAAAAAAGCACTTTTCCAAATAAAAACACAATACAAGACATACCATACGATAAGCAAAGAAAGTTTTTACCTGACTCTGGTATCACTAACATGCTAAAAATTAATATTGACACGCTTTGTCTCATCGTCCGATCCACAGATCTTCTCATAATGACAATTCGGCGAGCACCAACGTTTCATACCCGAAAAACAACCGCTTCTGTCAAGTATACAGATGCGATCACTTCTAACAGTCCATTTGCCGGGAACCTGACGGAAGCGAAACATCATCGGAAGTAAACAGTTCTTACTGAAGAGGTCTTGAACACTCACTCAAAGTATAGATCGTTTTGACTAAAGCCAAATAATAAGATTAAGAATAATCTGAATCTTATAACACTTGACGTGTATATCAGAGACATCCTCCCTGGTGACAAATAACCCAGTTATTTCGAGATGTCACGAGAAGTGTAGGATAAATCCTACAAATTCTTCTCGAGTGTATGAGGACTTTAGTTTTGTAAACGTTGGGTTTAAGTTTGTTTGGGTTTATTTACCATCCAATCTTTGACATCGCTAATAAAGGCTTTTATGGTGCTCACAGCTGGTGGAGTGGAGCAGTCCAACTCTGTCGTCAGCAGACGATTGATGAAAAACTTTTTGAGACTGGGTGAATGATGAAAGTAGTTTTGTGGACAAAATAAACAGGATGGGGTCGAGGACCAAGCCTTGGTGAACCCTGACAAGAAAGTGGATGAGGGCGAGATGTTAGAGGCAGGAGTTGAACCATGCAGGTCCAGACATTTGTGTGGACTATTTGAAAGAGAAGAGAGTGGTCCATGGCGTCAAATGCAGCAAACAGGTCCAGTAGAGTGAAGGCAGAAACATCACTACTGTGAAGAACAGATAATATTTATATGGTCACTTTAATTAAAGTAGTTTCAGTACTGTGAAAAGGTTTGTATGCTGACTGAGCATGGGGGATGAGCTGGTGCTCTTGTAAGTAGGCCCAGAGCTGTGTCAAAACTATTTTTTCTGTGATCTTTGGCCTCACCAGGGCATTTTTAAACAAAGATGGGAAAACACTTGTGGACAAAGTGACATTTAAACTATTTGTGATGGAAGGAAGTAAAACATCTAAGCATGTCAGTTCTTGCTATTTTCCCATGCACGATGGCAAAAAGATAACTGTGGAATGCTACAAATGCTATACAAGATATCATTTTCTTTGTTTGATGTGTAAGATGTGTATTACACTCGATTCATTAACTGAATGTCGTGAACTATTTAACACTTGCGGAGTACAATCTATAGCCTCTTTAAAATGACTTTCTTGTCGATTCGTGTCAGTCTCTTAACAATCTATTGTATGAACATCTTTGATTAAATATATTCACACGCCACACACAGTGAAAACAAGAACACGACAAGAAATGTGTGGAGATTTCTTAATTGAAATCTCTCTGAGGCTCTCGGTTGTGTAGCAAAAATCGTTTTAGGCAAGATTAAGATATATGGCATGATGGAGGTACAGACTATTTGAAACTGATGATGATAGATGGATGGACGGACGGATGGATGATGGATGGATGGATGATTGATGATTGATCATTTATGATGATGGATGGATGGACGGACGGACGGATGGATGATGGATGATGGATGGATGATTAATGATTGATCATTGATGATGAGGAGGAGGAGGAGAAAGAGAAAGAGAAAGAGAAAGAGGAGGACGTCGATTGTGGTGGTGGCAGTGGTTATCGATGACTGGCTTATTCTATTGCCTCAGGAGGTCTTTAGTTCTTTTTAACACATTAACACATAAATTGTGCTGCACAATTAATGTTCCTTTTGTTCACTTATTGAAAACATTAACTCTGTCTCATTTTTTTCTCTCACTCCCTCCATTTCTGTTCCACTCTTTCTCTCTCTCTCCAGACACGCAATTGTCTAGGAGGAGAGATCAAAACAGGAAGAACAATGAACGCTCATTCAACGGTCTTCTTCTTCAGGACCTGCACAAATGTTAATATAAATATTAATTTAAATTAATAAAATGATGAAAAATTCCCAAATAGTCTGTAAAATACATTTATAAAACACTATTAAATGCCTCGTTTCCTACTATTATGTGTTAGAGATTAAATTAATTACTCACTTGTCATGTGTCCAGTTTCATTACCATTACTACCAGTCTCCGTAGAGGATTTTGTGCAGCAGCTCCTTAGAACTGTTTTTCTTATACATGACAGCCTAAGAAAACAGAAGACATCGAGTTTTCTGAGACTGTAAAGTCAGACAATTCGGAAGTGTGGATTTCGTACCTATAATCACAGCGATCTAAATATTATAACTAAATTATAACAAATCTGTACAGAAAATGTTATTTCCCTGAACTTAATATGTACTTAACAAGATCAGTCATGTACCATGAGTATAATAAATACATCGTCATTATGTCATTTTTATTTGACACTTTTAGTAGTTTATGTGATACAAATCAGTCGATTAGGGTGATAATTGATATGTTCTATTTATTAACTGAGGCAAGTTACATCAGTTGTCATGAAACATATTCATTTGATTTGTCTTCGTGACATACACTGATAGTGGAACATAAAATCACTACCTTGTAAAAAATCATAAAAAATCATAAAAATCATAATCATTAAAAATCATAAAAATCATAAAAAATCAATAAAATCACTACTCACTTATCAGGACACACCACGATGAAGACAACGAGAAACACAGTGAACGCCACGTTCAAACACATTAAGATGATATTGGTAACATATAGATCCTCAGATGCGGGTTCATCTGTGGAGGTTTCAATACTGAATCTTTAAACATCATCAAGTCACAAACCAAAACATTTAAATTAAGTAAATAAAGAACTAAAATTCTTCCTCATTGATCAGTGGACATAAAACTAAGCCACACAATACCATTTGCAAGAGAATGTTTGTATCTAACACTTGAACTATGAATAGGAGTATTATCATAAAATAAAAAGCAACAAGCTTCAACTTATTAATACGTTTTTCAGGTGTCTGTAATGCAGTTGTGCAGTTTATCATGAACTTTATTTATCGTTATAGAATTATGAAAAAGATAAAAGTCTAATATAGTGAAGTGGTTTAAACAGGGTCTACCTTTACTTTTTCTTGTGTCCAGTGTTTCTGATACTCGCGATCCATCTGAAAAAAAAACATAATGATTATAATAAGATTAATTAGAACGTTATTGTAAAACACTGATAACAAATATAGACGCATTGTCAAATGAATCTCATAGCTGATTATGATAGCAGCCAATAGTGGACATCGAATAATGAGAGAGAAGCAGTTACTTTGTGTCAAGACCAGCTCACAGGTCCTGACGTGGTCATCCCGGTAGCCCTCGGGCCTGCAGGCGTACGTCCCTTCGTGACTCTCGTTGACCCGGGGTATCTGGAACGTGAAGATGCGACTGTCTTTGACTGAGCCATCACGGACGTACCCGGGAGTGAGAGCAATGAAGTATTCGTTGTCAATCCATGATGCGTTCATCACTGCATCTACAATCACAAAATAAAAACTGGGTATTTAAAGCCCTACCCTCTACATCAATGCATATGAGTTTAATCCATTTTAACCATCGGTGGCTAGATGATCCCAGCAGATAGTCTTTAAAATGTCGTTAGGAAACATAGAAGATTGTAGTAAAATATTCAGGTACTGAGTCATACATTTGTGTGGATATCTATGTCTGCTTATTAATATAAATACCGTGCATTCATGTTTTAAAGAGAGAGCATGAAACTCTTCTGAAAAATAAACTATGAAAAAAGACCAGAGCCTACTATAAAAGGCACAGACCCAGAACCTGATTTACCTGAGCTTCCATTGTCCTTGATGTGGTACAATGTGAAGTCGGCCTTTTTCTGACTAATTTCCTCAGGTAAGTAACACGTGATAAATGCTGTCGCCATTTTCTTTACTGGTGGAATGTCGCATACTGGTCTGTCTCCTGTACATGGGCAATTATTTAATAATACATTTTAATGCATGTTACACCTCACGCAACTCCGATGATGATGGTGGATGATGGGCGATGATGGATGGATGGTGGATGATGGATGATGATGATTGATGATTGATGTATGATTGATTTATAATGATAGTGAATTACGTCAGTAATAGGTTTATAAGAATAGCAAGGGGGGAAAAAAACCAAAGGCAACCTTCATGATAAAGGAATAATAAAATAACATATTTCTGACAGCAACTGAGACCATACTTTTACTTAACTATGGTTACAATGACTCCCTGATTCTGATACAAATGAGACAAATGATAAGCATAATATGGATACAGTAACAGATACAGCTGCGTCCCTATCACTGGGGTGATTAGGAACAAGAACAGACACAGCATTGCCTGTGTACACACGTGCATATGTGCAGATATATATATACACCCTTTCAAAGTCATATCATATCCCATACCAGCACAACTGAGTATTATTAACACTGAAATTCAACCGTTATGATGTTGAGCTATAGATACCCGACTATAACAGGCATTCGATTATTATGTTATTCTGGGTACACAGTACGGAGGGGAACTACTTACTGTTGGCAAGAGCAGCAATACAACACAGACAAAAGCAGACCACCCCCTTCGTGAGATGTCCAGATGGCGAGCTGAGCATTCCTTGTTACATCTACCTGGACTAACAAGGAGTAAAAGAGAACCAGTCGAGGAAATAACCTTTAATTTTTTTAGATAACATTTGTTTGGTTCTGATTTCGTGTCTCATATTTACATCTGTAAAGCCTATTTTATATACTTACCAGTAATTTTGCAAGTTCCAATATTCTTCTTTTAAATTCTACTGACAGAGATGTGCTACTTAATACCCCTTCCTAACTCCGGTACTATTTATTCTCGTTTTGAATGCATAAACACGCACATACACAATAACCGTAAATCACTAACTGTAGTGCAATATCCGAATCCTCTGCTGAGTGTTTGCTATAAAAGATGACATTTAGAGAGACAAACTCATCCACATGACCAGAATGATTTAGCGAGAATAAATACTTACTTGACTTGTATTCTGAGGTTTATCACAAAGTAGATTTCTTGATGACAAAACTGTTAAGAAACCTAACATATCGCTAGTGACACCAGGTACAAACTGTCGGCCGCCATCGTAACAACTACCTTATAAATATCACCTGTGTACATTCGAGATAACAAAGACGTGAGGTGAGTGTAAGACTGCATGTAGATATTTTGTACACACCTTCTTGTCACTGTGCCAAAACTGTACCTGTCGCTTTTATTAGAGGTGGGCGAGTCAACGTCTCGATCTGGCGGTTGTAAAGCTTTATAAACTAACACACACATAGTCCAAGCCCTTCAAGCACACACACATACACGCACACACACACACTCCATACACCAGTGGATATACATATATAAATCTGTAAAATACCTGTATCTATTTAATATTTAATACAGCCATCCTCTATTTCATGAATCCGTTACACAATCATTCGAATCTACACCTCTGTGTGTGTGCAGGCCTGACGAGAGGGGGGGACAGGGGGTCTGGTGTACCCGGGCCCGCGGCTGTCAAGGGGGCCCGGCCTTGGTCAGTGGATTTTTTTTTTCTTCTTCTCCTTTTCTTTTTCTTTTAAAGAAAGGTCTAAGGACAGAACACTCAAGCATTACACATGCAGAAGTTGAGTTTCAAGTGTGTAGAATACAATTTCGGGGTACTGGGGCCTGTCGTGAGAAGTGTAGTCAGCGGGTATCATATTCTCGCTGGACAAGCCAAGAGATGACGGCCGCTGGACACCAAAGATTTTATCGCGTGTCAACCGCCCTGAAGAACGTTCGTGCCATGAGATTGCTGGCTACAGGTGCCACTACGGGAAGGGGGGAATGGAGGAGGGGGCGGGCCCTGCAAGCAAATCGGAATTAACAGTGGAGATCAGGCAGGTATGTTACTGATGTGTGGCCACTCTGTGAACCGACATGGTGGGGGCCCGCGCCTGGCGCTGCAGCCTGTAAGCGAGAGACATCAAGGCTGCTTTTTTTCGTAGTTACTAAGCAACACTGAGACTTTCCTTAACCGTATCTCCATCACCATGCAAACAACTACATTAGTCTACATAGTAGATCCTTGATACAATGAGACTATATTATCCTGTAATACTATCGCAGCCAGCAAAATAGAACACATTATTGCAAAACATTTTAAAAACTGCTGTCCCGCAAATATTAGGTTTATAAATTGATCACGGTGGTTCTTTTGCTCTTTGCCGACAAAGCTCCCGCTAAAAAGGAGATACTATCTACCCACCATCCATCCCCCAAAGCCACCTCGGAATCTTTCTGATTGTGCGCTAGTTGTCTTCAAGGAAGCTGTCATATATGGTGCTGTATATTGAGTTTTGCGGTGGCTGCGACATCTGCTTTTCGAATTATCACATATATTTGAATGTGTTTTTAAAGGAGCTTCGTGTAACGTATATTTGTTTCACGATGAAGAATGGAAGAAAAGAAAAGTTTACAGATGTTTATGAGTTATGACATAAGTGTTAGTTTGTCCACGTTTTCATTAAATTTCTCCATGTCTTGAACCCACAATCAAGGTAGAGGCAAATTATGTTTTAGTTTAGAGGCCAGTGACTAAGATGACAGCAACTTCCACCCATGCCGGCCATCGTGGGCCGTAATGCATTGTTGCTGACAACACGACAAAAGGGAAAGGGGGTGGGGTGTGATAGTTTCTGGAAGACTCCACGGAATGGACTGGGAATTAAATGGTCGGGGTTTGGAGCAATTGGAGGTGTAGACTGATATTTTTATGAGATAGACGAGTCAGCGGTAAAGTCGCCGTGTGTTTGACCTGACACTTAATTTTCCCATCCCCTTTCGATCGGAGTCATTGGACCAAAGAAAGCTTGGACAGTTGGACCTTAGAGATAGCGATAGTCACTTAATTTCACACTCACTCTCCTGCCTGTCGCACGCTGTCTTCTAGACTCGAAAAGCCGAGATACACTGCACTTTGTTATTATGGTCAGTACACTAGTTTTTTATTTATGCTTCTATGATTTTCTGTTTATTGGCAAATAGCATTTGACAAGGCAGGAACATCAGTGTCAATGAGAGTGACTAGCGTCTCAAATTGACTGACAAGTTTGTGAGTTTGTAGCACTCTAGTAGTGTACGAAGTATAATGTCTTTGGGTTGTAGATTTGCATCTATATTCTAGAATGTTCAGCACGGCAGCAATGTAAAAGGTAGAATGCCTTGTGAGAGGGAGGAAATGATGTTCAACAATGTAGCGATGTTCACAGTAAAATGTCTGCGAAGAAGGGCTAGAATGTTCGAGGGTAGGGAGAAGAAATAGTAGGACTGACAGTGGGATGGCAGCTTTTGTGAATTTGAGAGAGAGCAGTTAGGCCAGACGCTGAGCAAAACTGAATAAAAAACTTCAGTGCGGAATTCAATCTCGGTGTTATTTCTACGTAGCCATTTGACATGTTGGTTACAAGTTTTTAGTCAGCAGGTAAAATGACAATATTAGTACTGTATAACTTTGTTCTATGAACTATTACGATTCAGCTAAAATATGCTAAACATTTCTATTTTTATGTCATTTTTACAAAACCTTCTAATCTCCTTAAATATTAAAAGTATTAACAGTTACTAGCTAACTAGTCTTTAAAACAGTTGCTTTGTCTTCTCAAACTGAGCACGTATTTTAACGGCTAGTGACTGATGGGGGTTGAAGTCGACCGAGTTTATGCTTCGTAAAAAGTTGGATAAATTCGAAATGTGTGTGTGTGTGCGCGCGCGCGTGCGGTTTTGCTAAAGGAATAATATAGGAAGGGACTTTCGATAGGTGCTGCGTGTTTGTTATGTAAGTTGATAAAAATGATAACTGATGTGCTCTGCTGTTCGTCTCAGCAACACTTTTTTAAATGAGGTTTATTAACGACACTCGATGAAGACTTGTTTAGGCATTTACTTCTCGGTTCTTCCTCTTACATGTAGAAGTATAAATCACTTACATAGAGAACATTTCCTTGCACGTCAGTGAGCTTAGTACAAAAGCGCAGCACTTAGAACAAAAGGCGATGTGATACCACAGTGTTGGGATAGACAGAAGACAATTAGAAGAGGTACTAACGAGATTACGAGAGAGATACGTCTTAGCCCTAGGCAGTTTTTAAAAGGTGATTATTGTATGACACTACAGTCAAATCTCCCTACTATGCCACCTACCGGGACCGAGCAAAAGTGGCATAGTAGCGAGAGTGGCATAGTAGAGAGGGTTCGTACAAACGGCTTTATTTGCTCAAGTTACTTGTCAGTCCAAAGCTCTCAATTTCGTCGGCTGGCACTAGCTGTCTCTCATTCTCCCCCTCACCTCTTCATCCTCCACCCCTCCCAACCACATCCGCACACCTGCATCCTGTCGCTAGTCGACCCCATCCCGCTCTCCCGCTGTCACCCGGCCAGCGACCACCACCCCCCACATTGCCAGCCTCCACCCTCCCTGTGTGCGTGCTATGTTCCATCCCCACTAACTGCAATGTCCCACATTACCATACAGTATAGTAATCGAGCACTGCGTGGAATTTCACAGCTTGTGTCTTTTAACAGTCACACAAAAGTGGCATAGTAGCGAGAGTAGGGGTGGCATAGTAAATTTTTTTATACATTGAATTTATAGTCGGGACCGAGCAAAAGTGGTATAATACCGAGAGTGGCATAGTAGAGGGGTGGCATAGTAGAGAGATTTGACTGTATTTTACTTTTTTTTTTACTAAATAGAACAGTGTGCGAGATCTTGCAGGCCTTATAAGCAATCTTTTTCAAAGTTTACGCCTTTGCAACGAAGAGGTCTACTTACCCACGGTAGAGTAAAATGTAACGGGTACAATTTCATTCACTTTCTTGCATTCATTACTAGCAAAGGTACTGCATTTTGTCCAGGTGATGTCCGTTTGCCTGATAATCTTCCTGTCAAATTTAGTTGAGTTTGACAAAATGTGTGGATTTATATCGATGCCAGTGCCATGCGCACCACGCACTCATGCACATACCCCTCAAGTGCTACAAGTCTGATCCTTTAACATCATTTGTCCTCATTTACTAACCACTCGCATGTAAACAACTTTATGTTCAAGTAGTGATGTAGATCCTAGTGCACTTGTCCTACTGTTTGCAGTCTATATTTCGTTACTGAATGTCACGGATCAGTCCGTGCCTCCTTTGTTTTTTTTTGTGGCAATTGCGCCTGAGTTTGGTGAAAGGAAATGGAGGGGGGAGCGGGGTGGCGTAGCCAGCCCTGTGTGTGTGTGTACCATGGACAGTCAACGGCGTAATTAGTTGACGGATATAGAGGTCGTGAACCCCACGTGAGTTTCGGACCTCACGTGCGGCTGAAAGAATGCGACACCTGGTCTAGTGGACTGGGGGTGAAGATTTAAGGCGGACCGTAGCGTCGGTCGGGGGGGGGAGGGAGAAACGAGTAACAAGAGGAAATATCAAGCAGCGAGTTGAGGGGGGGGAGAGCCATCCATCGATCGAGAAGCTGATTGATACAGCGGCGGCTGTTAATTGTGTTAATTGTGAGTGGAGTGTATTGATGACGGACTTGCTGTACCGTGTTTGCTACGGAGCCGCTGCTGTTGCTGTGTTTTGGGGATCGCAACTTCAGTAGAACTGCTGCTGAAGGTTCCTCGCCGAATCTGCTACTGGGAGCGGTGGACATCGCCGAGCTGAGAAGTTCCAGAGAAGAACAACCCGAGCCGACGACTATAGGCGGGCAGCATCTCATCACAGCTGGGGAGTGTTGAGCAAGTGGGCTCCACTCTCGTACTTGACAACGACGACGACCGCGTGGAGGGCCGTCGCTGTCGTCTTTAAAAAGTCGTGCAATGGAGTGTCGAGGACACTGACGATTTGATTGTCCGCTGATGCCGACAACGCAAAGTAAGACTTTTGCCTTTTGAGTTTACCTCCAGAGAGAGAGGGGGGGAAGGTCGTACCCCCCATTGTTTATCTCCACCGTCAACGTTAGAGGGAGAATAAGACGGTTTACACGGACTGTGTGTATGTGTTTGATGAACATTTAATGAGTACACGGACTGTGTGTATGTGTTTGATGAACATTTATGAGCACACGGACATTGCTGGTGGCTAGAAAAGTGCTCGGAGAGACGTATCGTTAGGTGTGGATTGAAACGGACATGTGTATGAGAACTGTTGTAGCAGCCTGCGCGCTGCCGTAGTGTCGGTGTTGAACCAACCTAGGATGTATACTTTCTGATTTAGAACGGATAACAGTGAACTTGTGCTGTATGGTTTAATTTGACCTGCTGGAAATTCTTGTATTACAATTTATGTTTTTTTTTTTAGTATTTTTTTCTTTTTGGTGTATAATAAATAACAGAACGTCTCAATCTGAAGTGATCTCTTGTCGTTCTTCGTAAAGAATGCGCAATGTCCGACTACCGGTCGTGACACTGAATGAAGTGTAGATATTGAGATTCGAATTGTAAACATACATTATATACTGGGAAAATAATTTACGATTACAAGTACAAGGGGCCCGGAGAGGTCGTCTGTCCCGGGGCCCGGGCTGGCTCTCGGCGGCCCTGTGTGTGTGTAGCGTGCGTGTCTGTGTGTGTGTGTAGCGTGCGTGCGTCTGTTTGTGTGTGTCTCCCCAGTCTCAGTATCTCTCAGACCTATTCTTATTTGTGTGCTTGTATGTGTGGTGTGTGCGTACGTTCGTGCCTCTGTGTGTATATGTGATTTTGCATATATGCACGTGCGTGCGTGCGTGCGTGCGTGCGTGTATATAGATATGCTCATATATGTATGTGTGTGTGCTCATATATGTGTGTCCAATCTCAGCACCTCTCACACCTATTCTCCATTGTTTCTTACTCTGCGTACTACTGCGTGAGCGCGTGTGTGGCTCACACCTGTGGAACATGTTACATGTTCAGACCATGTGCAGTCTAGGGAGTGAAGTGTGCTCAATACACTGAGCTCGATCACTCGTAGACAGCATGTAAACAACAATCTGTGAGTCACTGAACAAAAGATATAAAGGTTTGAACCTAATCACACATGGCAGGGTGCCAGCACACCTCTACCCCACTACCTACCCTCACGCTCGCGGGTATTGCCGGCAAAATCCCTGTACCAGCGAAAACTATTTAAGTACAGCAAGTAGTCATGAACCTCTTTATTTTCTCAGAAATAGAAAACAACGCCAGAGTATAAAACAACGGCTAAAAATAGATGAAAGTAACAAAACTGCGCAGCTACATAATAGACAATACAAACATCTTACAGTTAAGTGCCTTTGACTTAGCAAACCAATACACAGCGGATATCAAAAACTCCTTTGAATTGTCTCTGATGAAAAGATGACTTTATTGTGTTTGATTTTTTTGTTTTGATTTAAAAAGTTAAAAATATATGTACAAAAAATTCAAACTGTCAGAGATGTACCACTTGTGCACATTACACAATATGACTGTCAACAGAAGAGTCAGGCCTGTGTGTTTCACACACACACACACACATCAATAAACGAGAATATCAGTAAAGAAAAAAAAATTGTTTTGAAACTTTGACAGTAAGTTTGGTCTAGGTAGCCTGTGCATCACACACCAAGACAGTGGATTAATAACTTGACAGTATGTTTTATCTACCATACACCTTACAAAAATAAAATTTCAACAAACTTTTCCATGTAATTTATTTGAAATTTTCTATTGTTTGTTTGAAAAAAACAAGATTATATTTTCAAAAGCTGGTAGAGAGTTTGCCGTTAAACAGAAAAGTGTTTAAAAAAAGACAGCTCTCAAAATAATGAGAATAGTTCCAAGTGTAATTTGTAACCTGTTTTGTTAAAGCAAAAACAAACGTTTTGATGTCTCCATTCCTTATCTGAACACTTCAACACTGTAGATACAAGCTAGAGTTATATATATATCACTCTATGTTCAGACCTACTAATTTATTCTTGGTCAGACTGGTCTGCATTCAGCTGTTTCTACATTAGGGTCAAACGATCCAGGGAGATAAGGGCAATATATCACAATATGTAAGGAAAGGAGTTATCTATGTTTCAAAAAGCGTTGTTACACCTCAATGTGTTTGTTGGTTTGTTTCTGACGCTCAATAATAAACAACCTGTTTCCAGGTAACTGAGAATCTTCATCACGCCTTGTCATTAGACACACCTCAAATCACGTGACTTTAGACAGTTCTACCCTCTTTTTCCTTCTTTGTAACTGTTCACAAAAACACATACACAACATAAGCACGAGCAGAAATTCATACTGGCTCTGTCAGACGTGGCACACAAGTAATAAAATTCAATAACGAAATTTATTTACACGTTCATTTCAGGATAACAACAGTCAAAGGAAAGATTACATTATGACATAAGGTAAACAACATAAAACTAAAAATGGACTTATATATTTCATTATGATTCGCCCAACACGAGACGTGATAGCCATGACAGACTCACATATGAAGCACATTCTGGACGCTGCTTTTGTTAAGAATAAAATTAATACTATATTGTCAACTGCAGATTGAATACGCCGAAGTGATGAAATCAGAAACATCAAAGATGCGGAAATTATTATTAAAATATTATCCAAGAGAGGAGACTGTATGGAGAGATCAGCTGCTACAAGGTAAAACATCACATTTTAGATATGATATATACTATGATTTACACTTGTTATTCTAGTATCGTAGAACATCTGATAATAAGGCTAACAGAATGCACACAAGGAAACATGCAATCCACATTGCGTGTCTACCACTAGAATGAAGCTTTTAAAAAAGGAATAATAAATGCAGACTAAAATATTTCTTTGTCAGTAAAATTAGCTTTTTTAATGTTTGAAGAAACAGACGGACAGGT
Source organism: Pomacea canaliculata (assembly GCF_003073045.1). Taxonomy (NCBI): domain Eukaryota; kingdom Metazoa; phylum Mollusca; class Gastropoda; order Architaenioglossa; family Ampullariidae; genus Pomacea; species Pomacea canaliculata. The sequence continues at coordinate 4,713,931 of NC_037596.1, forward strand.
TTCACTGCGGTGTTAAGTTTCTATATTATCAAAATAAATGGAATTAATATACGACACTTCAGATTTGTGTCTTGCAGACGACAGCTAGTCATTATAAAAGTCATGCCATTAAATTCAATCATTTGCTGTCCGATGTTTCAGCGTGGTGGTACTTTGATGTCCCGTACAGCCATCCATGCCAAAGCAACAAAGTCAACAACAAAACTTAAGGACGGCTCTTGCTACCGATGTACCACAGTCATTAAAGAATGCTGACGGGTACACAAACATCTCTCTGTGTAGAGAAGAGAGAAAAAACACCTTTCGTGGATAAAACGCAAGTCATTCCCATTTTAATTTTCGACATTAGGCATTGTTTTGTCTACCACTGGGTCCCTAGACTCATCGCGCCGATAGAGCATTTAGGGGCCATCATTACTCTCCACATGTCCAGCCAACTGGAATCCATCAACACAAATACACACACACACGAAGTCCGTACACACTGGCCGTGTCGTCAGGTGGTTTCCGAGGTCACAGGGCAGGTACTCCGTGGTGACGTCACAGGGCTCCTAGCACGTGCTGCTGGGTGCTGAACAACAATCACGTGGATCACGGAATGGTCCTGGGAGGCGATTCTTCCTTATCCAGAATGGCTCCAATTCTTCAGCCCATACAATTAAAACCTGTAACACGAGGTTACACTTTACTACCATTCTAAACAATGTCCTCCAGTTCACACATCTTTCTCTCACATGTTTCCAACTTCGAAACCTACGTAAGTACTATTAATACCATTTCACAAGAAATAACAGAAAAAGATGTCATTAATACAATTCCATAAGTAATAACAGAAAAAGATGTCATACCTCGTCTAAACAACGGGTTAGTACCGCTCCGCATCCACCGTCGATGGACACCACCCTCTACTACACACAAATCTCAAGTCGGGAGATGTACACCTCGTGACTCAGGTCCGTCTTCTTCTCTCGGTATACCGGGCCTGAGTGAATGTCCTTTTCTCGTTCCCGCCAAAACCTACTGGTGAACTGTGTTCACTAAACACTTTCTGTCGCAGTTGACCCTTTCCTATCTACTGTTTTCATCCCTTCAACATACACTTTTAGTCCGTGAGCCGCAAAAGAGTTAAATATTCTGAAAAACACGGGAGGCACGGACTGTCCGTGATATCGTCCCTCTTAAGGTGTTGTCAGCTTCTTGGTTACAGTTGTTCGAGTTTCCCCGCTTCCCAGTTTGCTTGATGATCATTGTATGTATCACATGTTTTTGTTCTACTTTATGTACGTGAAATAACAAGAAACCAATTGAACTTTGCGTGATTGTAGGTTCATATCACTCTCGAGAAGCTGTAATGACTTTATATTCAGAAGTAACTTGAGTAACTAATAATCTATGTCTAATGCCTTGAATTCTCGCCTGCTTGTATTCAGTTTTCAAAACTGACTCGTTATAATTGGTTCTCCACAGCTCCATTATGATTCACCTCACACTGGACGTGGCAGCCATGACAGATGCCCGTATGCAGCACATTCTGGACGCCATGTGGCTGCTTGAAGGCGAGATTTATCAGGTGGCACAAAATAAGGCATGCCTCTGGATTTTCACGGGGCTTTTGTACATGAAAGCAGTTTTCTCAAGCTGACTAAAGTAGCGTACCATGCACACATCAATAAATAACAGCGGCTCGCAAATGTTCCACAAATGAATCCACCAACCTGATGACATTGGAAACATCGAAGATGTTTGAATATATTGTGCAAGAGAGGAGACTGTATGGAGATCAGCTACTACAAGGTAAAACATCACATTTTAGATATGATATGATATGTTTTACACTTGTTATTCTAGTATCGTAGAACATCTGATAATAAGGCTAACAGAATGCACACAAGGAAACATACAATCCACGTTGCGTGTCTACCACTAGAATGAAGCTTTTGAAAAAAAGGAATAAAAAATGCAGACTAAAACATTTCTTTGTCAGTAAAATTAGCTTTTTTAATGTTTGAAGAAACGGACAGGCTTCACTTAGCGGTGTTTAAAGATACTTTTCCTCATTAACTTTCAGAGACTGTTTAAGTTTCTACATTACCAAAATAAATGGAATTAATATACGACACTTAAGATTTGTGTCTTGCAGACGACAGGTATTCATTATAAAAGTCATGCCATTAAATTCAATCATTTGGTGTCCGATGTTTCAGCGTGGTGGTACTTTGATGTCCCGGTACAGCCATCCTTTCCAAAACAACCAAGACAACAACAACAGAACTTAAGATGTAGGGCTGCTGCCACCTTTGTACTAGTCATTAGAGAATGCTGCTGGCCGGGTACACAAAGAAACACCAAGAAACGGGGCCAGGCCCCCTCGATACTGTCCCTCACCTCATCTTCGCTATCTGTAGAATCGTCCTCTCTAATGCGTTTACCAAGGTTGGATAGTTTTTTAGCCATGATATAAAGTGAAAAGTTTCGTTCCTTGTGCTCCCCACCCAGCACGGAGTCCAACGAGGGGATGCGACCGAGCGGTACCACTTGGGCATTTCCAGCAGGGTCGCACCAGGGCTACACAATGAATATACTCTGGCCTTCCAGGTATGAAGACCAGACTGACCCTGGCCGCAGCCTTCTAGCAAAGCTAGGGCAATGCACGACCAGCCGCTTGGTTGGTGTGGGCCATACCAACCTCCCGTCTAGGAGAAGTCCGGGCCAAAGAGGTGTGTTGGTATAATGGGCTGCAACCCATCAGGGACCTCAACCTCCAGGATCCCATCCTCCCCCGACACGGGTCGCCCTGCATGGCAAACGCAAGGGGCCTAGAGAAGGCCGCAGACAGAAAATGCTGTTCAAAGGAAGATATAATAGAAGAAGGAAAAACAGAAGAAGGACCGGTGAAGTCAGAAGAAAGGAAGGGTAAAACTGTAGTATAAGAGGGAGATGTTCGATTTGAAAAGGAATATAGATGAAAGGGCCAATGAAGCGAGAAAAAAAGGAAAAGCCTGAGAAAAAGGGGTGGGCCAGCTTTGTCACCCAGCCAGAGAAAGGCTGGGTGTTCGCCCCCGGCACTAGAAGCCGGGCCCCTGGGGGCACTTCCTGACTGTACCTTGTACAACTGATTTGCTGTGCTTAGTGTAAGTGTTCTCCAGCTGCGTATTTGAGCACCACTGTGCTGTGAGATTATGAACATTTCGTGGAATAACACGTAATAAAGATTGTTATCATCATTGTTGTGGTGATCATGTTCTATTTAATGGTGGCAAAATTATATACTAGTCCTTTTCACACCCGTCCCCCTTTTCCACTTATTGCTACTTATGCAAAATCGCAATACTCTCAGTTCTTGTTACTTGGTTCCTCTTTGTGTTTTTTGTATTTCGGGGCCAGTATTCACGTTTCGGCTAAAACACTATACTGCAACAAGCACTTCTGTTTTATCCACAAAAAGTGGACACCTGGTATCTTCCAGCTGTTATTTTTACTGGTGAATATGTGCTGTTAATAGGGAAAAACAGTTAACTAGAAGACATCAATTTCAGTGTTTATTTCAAAATGATAAGGATGGGGATAACAGCAATGCTGCTGGTTTATATATTATAAGCATAATTGTAGTCAAAGTACAGCTCACAAGTCTTCAAATTATGAACATCAAAAATGTAACAAAGACATGAACACAGTTTGCTGGAGACACATGTGACACTGAGAACACAATACAGTTGTCTGTAGTTTCATTTAGAAGCTATCTTCATAGACATCATACTTATGGATCAATTAATTGAAAAATAAAGTTTCAGCACACCAGATTCACACAAACTATGATCCAGAAACAAGTTTTCCACCATTTGTTCTTACAGTTGCAAACGTCCATGTACTTTCTGATCACAATAAATCCCACCTGCTCTGGTTCCCCTCTCCACCATGTATGCTTTTACAGTTTCACTCTATCTAAACACTTCCAAACTGTGTAACATAATCTGTTATTGCTTCTCTTTTTCTTTCTCAAACTTTTGCCATTTTAAAAGAAAGTCAAGCCCATGACAGACTTCTATAAGTCCTTCATTAATGCTCTGTGCTCATATCTTCTAGCTTAGCTTGTTGGCAACCTAATACTTCAGCTTTATATCCTGTTATCACTATTGTTTTTATATGTCAGAAACTGTGGTATATAACACTATGCTGTCAAAGGCATGCACCCACATATCCATCTGCTGTTTTTTTTTTTTTTAAAGAAAAACCGAATTATGGAAAATAGTAAAATCTCCTTGGTTCATCACTCATTACTCATCACTCTCTGTTAACACTCAAAAGGACAATTAACATATTATGCTTGGTGGCTCATTTTTTGTTTGGAAAATACTGATGCTGCATCTATGGATACTAAGCTCTGATCACATCAGCTAAGGAGTTAAAATTCCAACACATCATGTTGAGTCTTTGAGGATTCTAATTCAAGTTTGAGAATGACTGTGGTTTAAAGTGCTAGTGATCTTTTGGTCAGGTTGTTTATTATTGAATAAATTAACATCTATAGATGTTGGGAGTGGGAACAATTGTAAACAGACAAACAGTGGTTGACAGTGTTCACAAATTTATAACATCACAATCTCCAAACACTGTTCCTATGTACAAAATCACAATTAAGTAGGTTTAAATGGTAACAAATAAACCACAAATGTGCCTTAACATTCTCTCTCTCACACACACACACACTCTAACTCAAAACTTTAAACATACTTCAAAAGTTGTACAACCTGATGACCAAGTATGTTAAATCTTAACTGGGACAGTTACAAAATCAGTCACTTTACTCTCAGCAAGGAGCCACAGACTGCAGACAGCAGGATCCAAACATCAATTGCTGATGCCAGAAATCCATGCTACAACTGTGACACACTTCCACAGCAGCACAGTGCTCACAGTACGACAAATGACCTTCCGAACACGTAATCCACTTACATCAAGAACAGAGGCTTCACACACCTCTCAACAGAGAAGAAAATCCAAAACATCATCCTTCCACAAAGAGAAGCCTCAGCTTACCTTTGGCGTTTTCTCTAATGCTAGAACTGAATAATGGAAAATGTCACACAAAAACTAAGCTATTTGAAAATCCTTTAAACTTCTCAGTCCTTGTTTTTTGAATCTAGAAAATATAAATATACAGCAGTTCTATCAGGAGAGCATCCAATTTTCTGCAATTAAAAATTGCTGCAAATGCTCAGTATTTATGATCTCTACCCAAATAATCATACAAAAAAATCCTGGGTATGCCTATCACGATCTTAGTGAATGATAATATTTACACAAGTAACTTGCTCCATCAGTAACAGTTTTATCCTATTGTCTTCCTCTTATGGACAATTTTGTTCACACTCCACAATAAGTCCATCCTGCCCAGAATATTCTCATACCATTAACCAGTTTTGTTCTGTCCTACCACCCTCCAAGCACCATGATTACTTAATAGCCCAACATCTTTTTTTTAATGTTTATGTCACTGTGTTTAAAAAGATGAACTGAAAATTTTTCTGGCTGATACATTACTCTCATCACATTCTGTTGAACCTTTATTTCCTTAAAATGGATCAAGAAATCCACAACATGTACACTAGCATGATCAGTAGGATAAGCTACCATTGCGCGCGTATTGCTTCATCACAGAATGCTTCACTACATTGTCAATACTTTAATGTGAAGTTTGACAAGGTGAAGATAACAAAAAAAAATGTTCTTGTGGCTTTAGACACAGGTCTTTGATTCGCAATTCTATTTCTATAAGCAATAAAAACACATATTAAAAAAATGTCCTATAACCTTTCAGTCTTTAGAGAGGGAGATTTTGAAAGACTGCTTTGTTTGTTACAGCAGTACTCTTATCCTTGCCCTCACTCTCCAGACCACAAAAGTCATCATAGTACTTGAGTGATCACACTCTCACAAGCACACTTTCAGCAACTTAATGTGCACATATAGCTTCACTGGCTCTTTACATGTTATCTTAAAATCATCTTAAGTTTGTCAAGAAATATTTTAAATCCTCACTGATGAAAGAAACATTTCAATGACAATGGAAGCAAGAGTATAAAGCAAACACTTTCCACATGCAGTTTCCCCTAGGTGATATTTAAATAAATCTAAGTGAATTATTCAATTATCAGATTTTGTAAGAGATAAATACTACTGAACTTTTAAGATGGTAAGCTATATCAAAAGGCTTTCTCACACAAAAGTCTCAAACCAATGTAATTTACATTTAAGCCAGTTTTTAACACAAGTTGTGACTACTTGGATGAATGAAACTAAAATATACACATTTGAGATATTGGTGTTATGTGCATGCCATCACCAAGACATCAACTGTACACCATATAGTCCACCAAAATGAGCTAAATTTACTGGCTTGGCATGACATCTAGCAAGTTTGTTCCATAAATCAACAGCTCCAACCTTTTCATAACTACTATTTCTTTCCATGCCTGAATGGGATTGCAGTCTAGAGCTCCTGGCCCAGTAACATTACATATTTCTCTTCATAACTGCTTGCCCTCTTCAAGGAAAGGTTTAAAAAGAAAAACTCTCACTGAGCAGTCATTCTGCAGCAGGAAGAACCAAACATTCCTGGCTCTGACATGCCAACCCACAGATGGGACTATAGTTTAAAATATGCTGAACTGTCAGTGTTTTCTCTTGAAAAATAAAACTTTTGCTTTTATGGTTACACAGCACACTCCTTATATTTGGTTTTTCATTTCTCTTAAAGCTCATGAAAGAATATGGCGCAGGTCTTCCAGACCTTACTGATAATGACCAAATACCATTCCGATGAGTGAAGACAAAATTATTACATGCGCTTTGTTATTGTTTACAAATGCTGCAGTATATTATCCCCATGTTTAAGACAATTTACAAGTGACCACCAACTTGATATATTGTGCTCACTTATAGCATGCAGTGGGCATACTTGCAAGGATTTCAATACAACTTTCATGGAATACTTCCATCTTAGTTTTCAGTGTTACGCACCTTTAACCATTTCCAGGTCCAAGAAAAATATTTCTTATAAATAAATATTCACAGACTAGACATTAAAGTTTCATTCACTGTTCATTTTAACATTCTTTTGATAATAATAATATGTTTCATCCAACACCTTTCCGTACACTGAAACCACGGCAAAAAACCTACAGACTGCTAATACCATAAATCTGTTACATATATATATACCAGGCAAGAATTAACCACAGTGCATATATAGACTGACATCCTTCAATGGAACAATGGCCATTAATAGACTACACACTTATTATGAGAAACAGATGGGAATCATTTGAACGTCTTCTCAATGCCAAAGAATTATGGTATGAGATAAAAATTAAAACGTGCATAAAATAACAGTGCTGTACAATAATGGTTTACAAATCTGGAACACCTTAAATCTGCAGAATTCTAAATAGCCTAAAACAATTCTGAGAGATCTTGTGAAAACCATAAAAATCCCTGAAATTCAGCCAAAGCATAAAACGATGTAACATATTTTATCTAAATGAATTTTCCTTTCATGCAAGCATTGTGTTTAAAAGTAAAAAATTCTACCTCAGATTTCTCCAAACATGTCTCTGCAAATTTATCCTGTATGCCCATACTATCAGCTTCTTTACAGACAAACCTCAAGTTAGGTTACCATATGCAACATAGCAGTCCAACCATTTACGCTTGCAGAAGAATACTTGAAGAGGAAATATCTTTCAACAAGAGATATTGCACAAATGAAATCCACACCAACTTGTCTGAAGCACATCTTCCCCTTGTCCAGTTTTACCCAGGTTTTATTTACTGGAGGCAAAGTCTTTAAAAATGACAGGCATCCTTCAGCTTACACTTTATGTACACTTTCAACATGATTTAATTCTATCTTGTAATGTTAGGAGTGGATCTGCAACCAAAATATTCCATGCAGTTTTATCACAACCTGTAACCATTTTAAAGCACCACCTTATCGAAATATGTTTATAACATTTGAAGTTATTTCAGGTACTTTGATCTGATTGAACCTATCTAAATGGAGCACTTTTTGAGAAAGGTTTGACAGTTATTGAATGGTGGGAACATTATTTACATTATACTTATGGAAATAATTCCTCACTCAGGCTCATGCAAATCATCTTATACCAAATTTTCCTATATAACACTTACACTTTATAACACTCCTGTATCTATAATGTGAGCAGAATTTAAAATAACAATTTATAATAAACCCCTTAATAAAAGAAAGGTTGAGGTTGCTCTACATTAACTTGGAAGCGGAGTCATGGGTAGAAAACATAGCTAGAATACACATCTTTACTGACAAAAATGACTAAAACCATCAAATGTCATGAGAAACCATATATTAATTATCAACATATAGCCTGACTGAGATAAAATTGTGATTGGATGTGTGGCATGTCCTTATTAATTATTATACACATTTGGCACCCCTTTAATTGAGACGCCATTCAAATGGCCTTGCACAAGTAGTTTCTATCAATATGCACAGAGTCTCATTCCAATTTGCACTGAGTTTGACTTTTTTTGATACCAATTTCAGGATGCATTCATTATTAGTAGGAGACTGCAGTACACTAGTGGGGCAGGGTATTACAAAGATTCAATTCAACAATAATGAGTACCAGTTTGCTTTCAGTACAATAAAACTCAGAACCCAAAATATGATCTGACTGGGCCACAAGCGCTGAATGCTCAGCATGTCCCACACATGCCAGTGCATGGGGATATTCCATTAACAATGTTCAAGGTTGCCTCAGAATGTCATGTACAGGTATACATGCATGCAACCTCATCTAAATCAGGGTCAAATTCTATATTCAGATCAAACTTTTAGCTCAACTTTTGTTTCTGCTAACAAGAAACAGTACAGTGGGAGTTTAGAGAGTTAGGTTTAATTGTACTTCTTTGCTGTACATAAAAAACTATAACCACTGCAGTTAAAAACAGTTTGAAATTTTAGGAAAAAAAGATCAATTTGCAAAAGTTGGTTACAAATAATTACAACCCTTTTCTTCTACCTCCTTTAAACTTTTTCCAGCACCTGATCAAAAGCCCAACTATACAGCCTGTGATTCATGGAGAATGTTTACTTCTTATTTCACTTATGGAGAATGTTTACTTCTTATTTCACTTCTTCAGTCAAAAAATGTGATCCCAGAAAAGAATGTTCTCCCCAAAACTAAAGTGCTAACTCTGCAAAGCATCTAACACCTTGATGATCTGTTGTTTGATTCTCTTGGTTGCTTCTGATGCAGTAGGGATGATAAACATGTCAATATCTGTGATGTGAAATCCATCGTCTTCATGGGTACCATATCTGAAAGTGATGAGTTCGGGCCGCTTTTTCTTCGAAGTGATTTTCACAATAGACCCAAGGGCCCGTCGAGCCTGTATGAATGCCATCCCTTTTTTCTGTGGTATGTCTCGCAGAATGTACAGGTGCGTTGTTGTGAGCAGCAAGGTGCTAAAAATCAAGATAATCAATGTTATTTTTGTGCATGCAATCAGGTAAAAAGCATGTATATAAAGCTTATGAAAAAAAACAGGTGTTAAAAAATCCCCCCTTTTGTCGTCCATCTAAGATTGCTGGCTCTTTCAACTACAGTCATCAGGCAACCCTCTGTCGCTGTTTGCTAATGCAATAGAGGTCAGAACTGCACTGTAAAGAACACAGGTCTGATGTGTTAATCTGAATCAGTCATCTAAATGAGTGTTCTGGATTTTCTTTCAATTCTGTTTGGTCACTCTATTGCTGGCTGACTGAATATTTATGGTCCTTGAAATATGTCTTCTCTTTCTGATTACTATGCTCTTCTCCACTGAGCCCACTCTGTATTCTAGGTCCTTGAAGCCATCATACAGTTTTACAAGCCACATTTTGTCTTTCAGATCTAGGCAAAATCTGTGATGGCGTAAGTTTTTAATGTTACTCTTCAACAGATATTTCTCCCCAATTTTCTTGTTACACTGCTTAACCTCCTCCACAGATAGGTTTAGAATATTTGTGATTGTCCTCAATTATTAGTATCATACTTGAGGTTTTTTCCAGTTCTAATAATATTTAAGTAACTAAGTGTTGTCAAAGCTCTGATACACCACATTTCATTTATATTAACAGCTGTATCTTACACTTGAGCTTTTTCTAGTGAAAATTATAAAACAACAAAATCAGGCAATTTATAATATATAATCATGACGTAAGAGAACAAGCAAACATATTTATGAATATAACTATAAGCACCGACATCCATTAATTACCTTGGATATGTGTAATTGTTAGACTTGAGTTCTTTGCAGGCACAGGAGTACACGACATCTGGCTTTTTCAACCATGTCTCAAGACTAACTATCTCCTTGTGTTCATCTCCAGATGAATCTATACTACCATCCTCGCCTGTAGCAACATAGTAATAGTACATACTCAGAATGTGTGAAGAAGTTGCATGCTTACACAGCTAGGACACACTTCAGAGGTATTTAATGCACTGCCAAAACAAGTCACAAAATGTAAGCCTTATATTCTCTGGTTACTTAAGGGGATATAAAGACAGCTTTCTATTACAGCATGTATTCAATTAGCAGAGGTCTCCGCAATAGGATGTTAATGTTCTGCAAAACTGCCAATTAACATTGTACCATGAACAATTTACGTCATTCTCTGTAGCAGCACTGCAGAACATGTTAAAGGCTCACACAGATAAGTAGAAAAATGCAAGGGAAGCGAAACTTTAAAAAACATTGCCAACTGACGTTACACCAAACTCGAAGGCACTGCCAATAGGCACTGCAATGATGGAGTAAGCTAAGGGAGACAATCTGAAGCAAATATAAAATGCATCCACAAATACAAATGTTTACAACAATGGACAAAGCAATATAAAGAAATCCAGAGCACAAGGAATGGAGAATGTCAATAAACACAGGCTGTGATGATGTAAGGTCTTGTAATTAACTATTTTAAATGCTGGTATTTTCTGATTTCCTATCAGCCTACCATGCACACACTATTGTGCTCCTAGAATAAGACCCTCACCTTCCGCATCATCTCCAATGGTGAAGAAAACATTTTGCAATGTTTCTGTAGCGCTTCCAGTCTGTCAGTACTGCTTACATGCCTGCAAAGACATACTGTTAATGAAGGTATGTGAACAAAATATTTTAAAGTCAAATGATTTTGGAGGCTGCCAGAAGAATGGGGGTTCTTTAACGGTTACAGGAAATAAATGGCTCCAGACTAAGAAAAATATTATTTCACATAAAATAAAAACTTTTCAAAAATGTTGTTGTACATATCAAAGTACATAAAGAATTGATGCAGCATCCCAACACATCGGCAACATAAAAGAAAAAAAAATCATGTTTCATGCCTATGGAATCTAAAAATAATAAAAGCAAGGACATGCTGCTGGATCTCTGTCAAGTACTTATTTAGTTCAACTTCCCATTTTGTAATAATTCTTACCTTTCAGCCCCTTGTTGGTCATTTTTAATGTAACTCGACAACTTCTCTTTGACTTCTGCAGACTTACTCTTCACAGCTATGGACAGTTTGCCAAATAGCTCTGTTGACAACTGCAACAAAAGCCTTCTTTTTCAAAAACAAAGGATATCAGAGTGATGTCCATTTGCCTAACTGTCTGCAGGGGGCAAAGTATGTAGTATTTCTGTCTTATCTGACATGTTCCTCATGTTGGACTTGTGATTGTGTGTTTTTGATGTGCCTGCAATCATGCAGTCTGGAATGTAGAACCTCTTCTGTTTTAGTGGATTTGGTTCCTTTTCGACATGCAGAACATCAGTTCTGTGGGCTTTATGACTTTTGTTGATCAGTGAACTTCTGGTGCTAATTCGTCATTCCAGTCTGACTGCTGCCATCTGCTGGATGTGCCATCTGGAACTGCATTTGCTGTGGAGTGTATTCAGCTTGTATAACATGTTTGATATTTGGGCTGCAGATAGTGGTTTGTGTTGTATTTAGACACTGCACTTTGGCATGGAGTACACAGTCTGCTAAACACCTGTGTCATTTTATTTTGTTGTCACCTTATTTTGATGTCACATCACCTTCTGTCATTTGTGAAGTGCCTTGAGCTTGTCCAAAGGACAGAATAAGGCCCTATACAAGCGAACTTTTATTATTACATTGTTATTTTTTACTGTGACTATGGACTCCTTCATAATGGTAACAAAGGAATTAAAACTACCCATGATGGTGGTGAAAATGGTAGAGGTAATGATAAGAGCAGACACGGTAGCAGCAATGATTACAATAATAAACATTAAGGTTACCTTACAAGTTCTTCTGGATGCAAATAAACAAACTGAAGAAACATAAAGATGTTCATATAAAACTTACACTTTTGATGGGACTGAAATCTTCCCCATTCTCTGCATCACTGGTACTGTTCACACTATCAGGATTACAAACAATACAGGACTTTGCAGCATGATCAGCAAGGCTTCCCTGCAAGTCATCCTGTAGCAGTCTGTGGAGTGCTGCAGCAAGAAACAACATTTTCTCATAAATCACTAAATTTCTCAACAGTGCAGTAATATGTCAATGAAACAAGAAAATACTACTGATGTCAAACTTTTTCCTTGTGGAAAATGGACATGAGGGGGTTTTTTTCCCCATTTCTTATCATGTTAACACACTTAACACAGCTTATTTACAACCTAATAAGTGTGTTAAAGGCCATTCTTAAATGGGCAAACCATCAAACTTCTAAGGTTCCACAATCCCAGCCATATTTTGGGCAACATAGTTGCCCACACCTATGGACTTATCTTAACGCACAATTTAGCCAAACTTGGTCAAACATTCAAGCCCATTTACCAGTTAAAGGTCTTGCACCACATCCCCATCTCTAAAGCTGCATGTCCTATCTTAGCACCTATTCTTCATCTTCTCAGGGACATCTCACCTCATGACTTACCTATGAAGCCATCAGAAGCCAGTGAAATAAAACTGTGGTTACGCTGCAACATATGGGCGACAACCATAAGAACATATTGATCCTCTTCTTCCCGACCACTACCCATGAAACAAAGGTGTTGTCCACCTGCAGCAGAACCTGAAAAAAAGCAACCAATGAACCTTTTATACTCAAATGTAAATATCCTAACTGCATTTTCCACTATTCAGCTGAATATACAAAAAGGAACCAAATTAAATCTGAAACAGTTGGTAGTTTAGTATATGTAACATACATGGTTTGTTTTCTGGGGTTTTTTGGTATTAGGGATAGGATCACTGTTTCCAAAATTTCCTACACAAGTTGCACTAAGCTTCCTCATATTTTTGTTATCAGGTGTGGTCAGATGAGAAACTGAAAAAGCTGCAATTTTTTTTTTAATCTGAAAACTTTGTGAAAAGGGCTTGAATCTGACAAAGTCTGACTCAGATTACCTGTGGCAATGGCTGTCCGCTGTGTGCCTAGCAGTGCCTGGACTGCAGTATTGAATTCATCTGGGTTCTGAAGCATCTACACAAACCATCGCAAGCCACACGGTTATGATGAAAGATCAAGAACCCATGCCACACAAAAATTAGTGCACAAAATAATTGTTTTCTTATCTGCCAGAAAGAACATGAATCAAAGAAGTTGAAGTTTCATGGCAATAATAGTATGGAGAGCTTTTCGATAGGATACTGTCATTGTTCTTTGATGCTTGCCAATACCTGGACAGGTAGACTGAATGGTAGATAAGCCCAGTAATAACTATCTTGTGTTAACGAGGAAAACTAATCTGTTAATTAATTTTTCTTAACTATTTCAAAATCACAAACTTCTAGAGTTATCGTCGTCTTAACTTTGAAAACAAACCAAAAAAAAAATCCAAATAAAAATCTCAAAGTAGTAAAGGGCAAGAGGAAAGAACAAAACAAGCGCCCGTCATTTTAATAAAGAAATACATACCAAATTGGCATCCAGGTGGAAAGCTGTGGAAAGGTGCCCTGAGTTGTACTGTTCGGCTGGTCGACAGTCAACAACAAAAAAACGTACGCTGTCTTCTGTCAAAGCCTGCAATTGGATGATAACCATGCACAAAGTTTGTACCAGGTGTTTTTCAGGATATAAATATATACTGAAGTAATGATTCAGAGAAAAAAACACATTTATTAACAATGTCAGCAATGCTATGAATGCTTTATTTTCAATACAACTGCAGATAATTTGTAGTTAATTTTAACATTCAATGATGTTACATAGGTTAATTAAGTTCACAGTAAGATATATCCCTCCAATTATTGTGAAAAGACTGTGAAAAAGAGTGAAATATGATCACCTACAAGTGTGTGCTGATTTGTCTGCAGCAGTTCCTCAACAGACACAAAAAGACACAATTCTGTTCCACATGTGTCTGCTTCAGCTGCTTTGCCCAGAGCATTTCCTCCAAACAGAACAGTGTGGTAGTCCTGTAAAAACAGAAATATCTGGGCTAGAAATAAAAACAAGAGGTGTGTATGGCCTACACTTGATCTTCAGTATTGGGACTCCCAATATCTAAATTTTCAATGACAGAAATCAGGTTGTCTATCCCTATCCTGCTATTGGAATTTCTGGCTTCCTCCAAGCTTAAGACCTAAAAACCAAAGGTTCCAAAAAGAAATATGAAAAATTGAACAAGTGAGTCTGTGCACATGCCAGTCCAGTGGATGTATATTTATACAATGGCTGGAATGATATGTCAGAAATTTTGCATGATGTCTGAATATCAGGCATACAGAACCACTCACATTCTATTGTCCTTATAGCCTACAGGCTATAACACCTGGTATCTTTTCCTCAAAAGCACATCCACTCTCTCCTCTTTCAATACTCCATCACCCTTCCCAACTTCTTACTAGCCATTCTACTCAACCAATCTAATAATTTAAGTGTATAAAATATAAAACAGCGATACTGGCATTCTAGATGGTTTACACTCTCATCCTCTCCTTTCTGTATTGTGTGCATGCATGGATGTGTGTGTGCCTTATGTGAGGGTAATGTGTTTGAAAAACTGGTATTCATGTTCTTTCTGTCTCTCTGTACTGTATATGTGCATAATCATGCAGATCTGGGAAAAGGAAATTGTATGTGTGTGGCATAAGCTTGTATGTCTTTTAAGTTCAGCTTAGACAAAAAGAATAAAAATGCATTCAACAGAGACAATACATCAAGCACACCTTCTTGAAAGACTGGGGTGTTTTAGCACAAAAATGTTCAGCCAATGAACAAAAGTCCTCAATGTCTTCAGCATTTAGCGCCTGTGGAAATGATATAATATTCTCTGCAAGAGAAAATAAAATTTATTACTGATTAAACTTTAATAACTGCAAAGAACATTTTCAGAATTTTATTGAATTTCAACTTAATTTCCTGAGGACAAACTAGGATTATTAGGAGGACCTTATGGGTTACAAGAACATCCATCAAATGAATTACTGCTCCTGATCATTAGGGTTAGTCCTGGAGCCAGTTGCAAAATTTTAAACACCCTTTCGGTAATCGGTTTTATGCAAACAAAGTGCAAAATACAATTTTAGAGTTTTTTTTAAAGCTAATTATTTTTAATGTGTGATAGCCGAAAATCCACTTAATAGAACGGTATATTTATTTATGCACTTATACACTATTTTAAGGGTTTATAAACCCTCCCCCGTACTTTTAAACTACATAAACCTTTCCCATTCTCTTAATAACCATTCCCACACTGGTCTGCGCATGTATTGTACCTTTACAGTAAATAAAAGAACAAACACATATGTACTGTACTGTAGAGTAATACAGTACCTGCAATAGAAAGAAAGACCAAAAAGTACACAATGCACCACTGTACTGAGCTTTCATCTCCAAGAAGCTGTTGTGCAACTGTCTTCACGCAATGACTGCCCACTCACCTGAATAAAGTGAGTCTGTCCTTCCAAACTGAAGTTGGGATAAAGCATAAGGTAAGCTGGAAGCTCTTGGAGGGAAATGCCATGCAGAAATCTCAACACCGAGAGACTAGGCCAACTCAGGGGCAAGAGGGCTATACTGCTTTGAGCAACACCAAAACGCAAAGCCATTCTCGAGTTGTCTTCTGGTATGATAACAGAAAAGCTGAAGCTTCTGATTGGATGTTTAGGGCTCACACTTGAGAAAGACAGTCTCAGTTGTGCAGGGTCTGGAAATGCAATTCCAGATAAAGTCCTGAGAGGGACTTATAAAAAAGAACACACCCAAGGCAAACAGCTGACAAGTGCAGGCAATAAAGCACTAGGTAGGCAGGCTAAACAATGTGATGACAGCACAGCACACATGTAGCATTGCTACTGCCAATGAAAAGACCAATGAATTCGTTTAACAGAGCCTTAATCAAGAGTAGATCCACCTGGGTTCAGCGGAGCCCACTGCAGCCAAGATCACTAACCCCACTGACTTGGGTAGTAATTCACTTGGTTAAAGACTATATGGTTTGAAATCATATATATATATACGTCACAATGTAACTGTAAGAAGCTTTAGTTTATTAAGAGCATATTTAAATATGAAACCTCTCTAAACATGCCAGTCTATCAAGGAAACAAGTAAAAAGTTTAGAAGGAAAAGTACTCACCAATAACTGCTTGTTTGCTTTGATCTTTCATTTCCAAAATAGTGTCTCTGAAAAAAAAATTCACACACTCTAAAATTAATTCTTTCCCTGTTTAAAAAAAAAATCTTGAAGTTATCCTACTTCACAGGGTGGTAATCATCACAGAAAATGTCATACGCTCAGAAGTAACACAAGGACTAAGTTCTGCAGTTGTGTTTCCTTAAACAAATCTTTGACATAATAAAAAAATTACCTCAATAAAGAACACATGCCAAAAGATAAAATAAAATTATGAATGCCTTTCCTAATCACCATTACCAGACATAATCTTCAACTAGCAAAGCAAGCACTGCAACTGTAAGGTGTACATACTTGGCATTAACGAGAAGCACCAATGCAAGGAAGAAGACGAGGAAAGTATCTGCATGCTGCAGAAGCACATCCCACATGGTCAAACACACGCGCAAATCACAAGTCCGAGCAAACAGGCTGCTGAACTGAAAGCAACATTGTTTGATAAGAATTTTGTATTTAGCAACACTATATAAAGCAACCCACATCTTGCTGCTTGACACAACATTCAAGACAAACATTTGTTCTGGATTGAAAATACCAGTGTCAAAATAAAATTTATGATTACAATCTTTAAAATATTAAATATTTCAAAACTCTATGAATACCTAAAATGTTTGGTAATTAAAAACACTATCAATTACTTTTAAATATCCTAATAGTATGGTGCAGTACAATTCAACTGATAAAATATCGTTGAGATTTTCCTTTTCACCTATGAGGGAAGGGGTTAAAGAATTTAATATCTGCTCTTTCCAGAATCAGGTTATGCACTATATGGAAGTGGTTATAGTTTGCTGGACTGTGATGCAGATCACCAGTTTGATGCCCAGTCAGGCATTTGGCTGAACCTTCTGCTACCTTCATTCACTGCAGATGCTTAGTAGGAATGTGCCCCTGCAGCCACTTGGCTACTGGACTCCTTTGTGGTGTTTTGGGTAAACAAGTCTATTTCCATAGAATCCTTCTAAACAACTGCATTATAACTATCATCACTATGAATTTCTTTCCCAGGCTTACCCAGGGTCTGAGGTAAGTGTCTGGTGTAATACGACGAGTGTCAAGGTATGAGGAAAGTTCTGGGTCATGATACTGCAGCAGCAAGCGGAATAGGTGAAATGCTTTCCCATTCTTGTTCAGCTCTCTGTAAGTAAACAGTAGCAATAACAATAATAATAAGAAGAAGAAGAAATAATATTTATTATACTTTTGCAGCTTCTCTATTAGCAAAAGGCAAACTTACTTTTTTACTCACCTTGGGATGTACTTGTTAATAAGTGTATAGAAGCAGTTATAAAGTTCAGAACGTGACATTTTGACAGCCAGAAGTGGCTGCAGAATGTCCAGCCAACCATTGTCTGAGCTGTACTTCTGACCCTTTGACTTGCAGTAAAAAGTCACAATGGATTCAAGATCACTGACAATAGAAACTTTATCCTCTTCTTCATTGCCCAGTTTATCTGTAAACACAATTTTATTAGAAGAAAAGGCATTATAGAAAAGAAAACTTAGAGCGGATGCATGCTAATTTAAATGCACACATAGTCTCTCACGTCCAGTGTTTATTTCCTCTTATGATAATAAATCAGCTCTCTACTTGCTCAGGACATTGGTTACCAATACAATAAATGAAATCAGAACCATACCAAAATTAATCTTGTGAAAAGGTGTATATATGTTTTTGTATGGGTGTGTCTATAGAGCAATATATATGGCAGAATATATACATATACAGAGATTTATATGTAACATGGCTCTGATTTCATTTATTGTATTGGTAACCAATGTCCCACATAAATATATATTGCTAGGGGGAACGGATGGCAGAGGGGTTAAAGTGCTGGTATCTGAACTGTAAGGTGCGCCAGTTCAATACCCATATGGCACAGCTCACTTCCTCCAGGCAACCCAGCTGGTGGGAATGGGTGCCTGACTCCAAAGAGGGTTGCGGAAGGTATGACAGTGAGCGAGAAGAGACGGGCACCACTCTCAAATAAAGCTGGCCCTGAGAAAAGTGAGGTCTATAACATCTCACTTCCTAATGAAGTGAAAAAAGGTCATGGGATGACCTTTACCTTTACCATGTATATCCTGCAAAATTCTTCAGTTTGCCACCAACAATTTAATTACAATGCTGCACCAAAGGTTTGTATCCCCCTTACCATAATTTATGGATGCAGTGGAAATAAAGAAATCAATGTCAGTTTTAAAAGCAAAGCTGAACAGAGAAGACATCTTCAGGCCATTTATTCTAAACTTCAGTTCTTGATTTATGCTTTTTCTAATTACATTTATGCCACACTGACATCTTAAATGCATATCATAATTATATTAAAATTATAATAACATTCATGCGATAAACATTGCAAACTGCCTCAGATAATGTATTTTTATCCCAGCCTTAAGCCTTAATATCAACAGCCACAACCATCTTTACTGGTACAACCACAAAAGTACTGACCAACTACGCTGCTGCAGTCCTCCCGTAGCTGTGGCTGCTCCTCCATGTCATAAAGGCCATCAAAGGAAGAAAGCACATCTTTGCCCTGGACTCCCAAGCATATCTAAAACAAGGAGAAATGTACATCAGTAGATATTTGGACACCACAATATCTGACTTCATGCAATGCTCTATTTTACATACACTATTTCTATTCAAGAAACAGCTTGTGATCAATGCCATAAATTATAAGCAGTAATTTCATGAGACATGTGACTGTGCAACACAACTTGAAATAAGTTGGCTTCAACTTAGTGAACCTATATATATTGGTCGATAACTTTTTCCAAATACAAGGTCTTGGAGCATCAGTTAAGAATTTAATGTCTACAAAATAAAGTACAATGATAAGCCTACCCACCATTCTTTCATGCTAGTACATGACGTATAAAACAAAACCCCAAAATTCTTACTTGCCAAACTTCAGCTCTTAAATGATCTGGAACTGGACGACCTTTACAGATATTACGCAATCGTCCAAAATCACATTCTTCTACCAGGGCTGTCTCAAGTTCAAAAATCCTGTCAAACAAAATGTTTGAATGGTCTTAAATTGTGGGATAATTTTATATATACTTTTGTACAATTTGAAATAACTGATATCATTATACCGTATTGACTGATATTAATACACACATCCTTACTAAGTTTTCAGCCCTTCCTGTATACATTTTCACAACCTCCCGCACATCCACTATTAATTAATTGATCTTTTGGATTCATCCCACGGTGATTTTTTTTCTAAAGATGATATCGTTCTCAGTTCCAATTCCGGGATGTCTAAAGTGGGCGGACCTTAATCAAAACATACCAAAGTAAACAAACTAGAAAACCAAAGAGTTTGATATTTCTCGTTATGTGATTTATTGGACTAATTAATTGTACTGAGCTGATGCTTAAGAAATCCTTCTGATTTGACTTCCAAATTACATCTGCAGACTAGAAATATGAATGCATTCTGCGACTGAAATGTACTGAAGTTGTGTCAACGTTCTTCGGGTTTAATATTTACATTTATTCACTCCACATATGATGCAACCGATCTAAAATTGCTTCCTATTATTGCTAATAAAAACATTAATGGATGACCGACAACAGACATTTATTAAGCATGCGGTTTTCACTTAAAACTGCCGAAGTCAAGGCTAACCAGCTAGTGTCGTCTGTTTCAACCTCCGCCATCTTGCATTCGACGTGTGTGTATCGACAAGTGATATGGATTGCGGCAAAATATGTATAATAATCTTTGAAAGATTTCTTATTTGAGAAAGGTTAGCTAATGAACACTTAGTATAACATAATTTGTAATTCGTTGTTTTTTTACATTTATAGATTGTTCACGACATAAAATCTTGCTTGTGGCAACTGCCGTCATGAGTACGTAGTCAAGTGAACTTTAGGTAACGAAAATAATGTCAGGATTCATATTTTAGCATTTATTTTTCCGATTAAATTAAGATTTGGCTTTTGGTACGTTCTCAAACAACCCGTACTTTATTATGATACTGCCCTCAACATGCGTATGGTTTATTTCTCAATAGATATACATGGCCCTACATAACAGTTAACTCTTCTAATGTGTGGGCGGATTCGGCCCGCGGCCGGCGTTTTTCTGCTCTAGAGTGCATAGAAGTACAACAATGAAAGCACGAACTTATGGTAAAAGTCATATGCTAAAGGTCAAAATGTTATTACAACCATAATAGGTGACAAAGGTCAAGCGCTGCAAATAGATACTGAAAAATGAGGTCAAGTTTAACGCTTTGTTGTGTTAAAACTGTCACTACACATTTTTACTGTGGATGTGTACCCACTCCACACGAGCCGTCACCAGTTTAACCTCGATCAGCATCCGATTTCACGATTATAGTCTCGAATCGCCTTTTAGTAACTGCGGTTACTAGACTCATTTGTTCATTGACTGGTATACCACTTAAGGAACAGTTATTTTATTCCGCTGACCGGTACAGGACCAGGGGGGAACAACTAGACAGACATAGCGAGTGATAATTAGGCTCGACGATACGTCTGTCTTGAGCGTGATAAGCCGTGGTCCGACATGGAACGACCCATCCACTCGATCCTGTGTGTGTGTGTGCCTTGGTGGAGTGTTGTGCACGCGCGTGTGTAAAATGCATTTTGTGTGGGTGAGCGTGCGTGTCTTGATGCATACTTTTGTCACGTCAAGACCGAATCCTTGTAGCACACGTGGGAAATAAATTTCGTCTTTTTCCTCTGTCCATTTGGCGTCGACCACTGTCCAAAGGACCGTAGGGGATGGTTTTATAATGCCACATGGTCGAATAAGAACAGCTCGCACTGCTGATCAATGTTGCTAGAAGGAGTTCCTGATGGCGACCGTAGTTAATATGGTTTTGTGTTCTTTGTAAGAGTTTCGGAGCATCTTAGCTGAAGTACTTGTTCTCGGATATGCCTGAAATCTCTTCATATTGGCAAGCAAAGTCCATCTTTCAAATACGTACAACAGGATTGGAACTACGAGGGACTTGTATTTGGTAGTAAACTTATATAGATCCTCGATCCCTACCAGGCCATCAATTGGCGTTGACGCTGATGCGAACCCGATGCGGATGTCTGGCGTAGAGCTGCCATCTGGATGGCTTTCAAATACTTAAATATATTCACCCACTTGAGCTTTACTCCGTTGTTGTAGATCTCTGCTTTGCCGTTGTTAATTTCTATTATCTTGCTGTCACTCCAGGTCTCCATTCCATATGCATTTGCCCTGCCGGTCAGTCAGTTGGTCTTGCAATTCGCTATTGGTTCCTGCTATTAAATCGATGTCGTCTGAAAAGCGTATGGGCTGCATATGTGGTCTCTCACCGATAAAAATTTAAGTTGTGACGGTCGTAAAGGGTTTTTTGCATGATTTCTCCGAATAGAAGTTGAATAGTTCCGGCGTTAGGGATGTGTTCAATGTTTTGGATAACTTGAAAGATGGATCCTAATGTATTGTGAAAGAAAGAAAAGCCTCCCGTTAATACTGATGTTTCTTCGTTTACTCATCAGTTCCTGGACCGAACTTTGAAGACCTTGCCTTCAGCTCCTCTGTGTCAATGCCAGGTGCTCTCCTTCAGATATATCGCTCTCCTGACTTCTGCCTGTAGGTTTGATGTGTTGTGTTGTTTGTTTGTTTTTGTTGGTTTTTTTTTTCCTTTGTCGACGTATCGTAAATTTGGTCAATGGTGACATTGCGAGGCCTGGCAGAGATAACACTCATAGCGATCAGCCCGAAATGGGCGTGCAGTTGATGACGGCTACGACCACTTCTCTACGTTCGATGAAGACCACACCAGTTTCGTGTCTGATTTCTCTTCACCGTATCAGAGCCTGTGGACCTCGCCAGTTGTTGTTTCTGATGACGTCTGCTAGTCCACAGAAAACCCTACCGGTACCGTCCTAGCTCATGGGTGAGTTCTTTCACCCTGCCACATTAGTTTAATGTGCTAATGTTTCACATACCAATCAATGTTCCTTCGCTCAGCTTTAAAGGTAGTTGGGTTCTATTGGCTCTTTGATCGCTGTCCCCACTTTGGATCTTGCCGATGGGGTGCGTGTCGTTTTATATCCGGACCAAGACTGATCCTAGCACGAAGTTTCTTCTGCGTTTGTTTATCCATATTCATATCTTTGGCAATATGCATCGTATGGTTCCAATCTCTTCTCTAAGTGAGACCCCCGCCAATGACTGTCATCCTAATGATCGCTTGGTTGCGAAGACATGGAAATTGGGCCCTGTCCTTAACTTTCATCATTTCCAGTGATAAAATGCTATTTGATCTATTTTCATTCATGTTAACTGGACGTAACCACTTGTACTAGCCTAAGGTCACCAACTGTATCAACTGTTGCTGGGAATGTATGTGAGAGAGAAATTATTTCAACATTTATATGTATTACCTAGAATGAGCACTATCTTGAATTGCCCTTGTGGATAAATGAAGTTGTATTGTAACAAATGTTATCCCACGAGCGCGCACAGTTCTGGAATTATTTGGACTAGATTGATTAGACATTTTAATAGTTTAAAAGGGCCTCTATAAACTTCCCTTCCCTACCTACCCCCTTTATCACCTGTAGTAACGTGTCAGCTTTGATAACCCTTTAGCATATCCATGTGGTAGCGTCTCCAGTAATTAATGAAGCCCATAGCTGCAGCACATACGTTAAGCCAGGAAAAAAACTTTAATATCAGTACATGCGTAGCGTCAGTCTATCGGAGCGTATATATCTGCTGCGTACCTCGTCCACTGAAGTCTTCCAGACAACTCTCAACCAGCCACGTGCCGGAAGTCTCTGTAATCGGCTCGCTGATGAGATAATTTTACAGGTGTATCTGACCTCCATATATCTCTAGCCCGCCCTTCCTCTAGAACGCGCAAACTTGCTCTTAATTTTGATTTCATCACCTTATGTTTATTATCACTTATTTTCTTATTAATTAACTAATTAGCTTATTCTTCCCCTAAAAGAGTGAAGGCGCTCGATTTAAAAAAAGGCATTCTTGCTTACTCTACCACCCTCGTTAATAAAGAATTGTGTCCTCTCTCTCTTGCTCCCATTAAAAGAATGTATAATAAATGACATGAAAATAAAATAGTGGGTAGGAGTTGTATCACGATACTTTTAACAAACGCACATACACAAACGGAGGTGCAGTATGAACTTTATTTGTTGTATTTAATGTTGTGAACAATATAACTAGTTGAAGAGACTATATCCATGCATTCGACGGACAAGGTCGATTCTCACTCTGCCGCAGTGCACCTGCCCTCGACGGCCCGCTCGATCGACTTTAACGGGGGGGGGGGGGGGGTCACATCACTTGCACTGTTGTTGGTAACATAACGGAGCTTGGTCCGTCGAGTGCTGATGGCCGATGATCTCATGCACTATTTATTGATTCAGCCGTGTCATACGCGACACTGTCTCAGTCTTGGCCACGATCGGCTGCTTCTGAGGCCGTTGTCGACTCATCTCAAGACTCATCTCCCTCCGAGCGGTCGCGGGTCATCGGACACTTTAAAGCTCCAATTCATCTTTGTAATCAGTATGACTAAGTTATAACATAAGTTGAGCTGTTAATGTCTGTACGAATAAAGTTTCGCTTGCAAAAAAAAAAAAAATCTGACCCCAGTATATATATATATGGCTTCTGCGATCGAGCGCTGGATTTCAAAACAGTATAATTTTATTGTACATGTCCACAAACGTCAAAAGTCGATCGAACTAATGAAATACGACTTATGATAGTGTAATTTAAAAAGATATTAAAATCCGAACTAATTAAATATCAAATACTCTCTCTGCATGTGTGTGTGATGCTAGACAATGCTTTTCCCTATTAGATAGTTACGATTTATCGTCTGCTAAAGAACTTGGATACACGCTGCCTTTAAAAATAACCCTCGAGAGCATGACAATAGTACCAAATTCACGCGTTTATATTTGTTGCCTACAATTTCAGTTCTTTGATGTTGGTTTTTGCTGGATGGAGCTCGCGACAGCTTTCGGCATTGTACTTCCTACTATACTGCAGCAGACGACAAAATGGACTAGTTCAAATTAATTCAGCCCGCAGACTCATGGCTCAAAACGTGCCCAATGCACTCATTTACAAAGGCGGGCATGTGGGCAACTTAATTACACGTTGACCTCGATATGCTGCAACTGAAACGACGCCTACGCTGTCTACCACAGTCGCAAGTGTACGGTTCTCAAACGGTTGTTCTAGTGGGAATCGGGCGCTCAACCAGGAAGGGCAAAATGGCGCTGAGCAGTGGGAAGACGAAGCCGCAACAGGCCAAAAATATTGGTGCTGTGATCAGCCGTATTTTTGTGCCACCAAAGCTTCTAGTTGTAGACAAGCGTACGATTGAAAAGTCGTGGAAAATGAT
Source organism: Pomacea canaliculata (assembly GCF_003073045.1). Classification (NCBI taxonomy): domain Eukaryota; kingdom Metazoa; phylum Mollusca; class Gastropoda; order Architaenioglossa; family Ampullariidae; genus Pomacea; species Pomacea canaliculata. Next base: position 4,739,029 of record NC_037596.1, read on the forward strand.
GGACAAAGTTGTAAAAATGTGCCAGCATCCTCGGATGAATCTTCGCAACAGCCCTCCCTTCATTTTGGACATCCTTCCAGACAGCTATCAGCACTTACGCTTGATTTGTTCGAAACACGAAGACAAACTGCAGGTTCTGAATGAGTGCGAATACTTCAGAATATTCCTCGAAAACCTTATGAATAAATGCAAGAACACAATCAAGTTGTTTCGTGATGGAAAAGAAAAAATGTTTGATGAAAACTCACACTGCCGACGCAATCTGACCAAGCTATCGTTGGTATTTTCTCATATGTTGGCTGAACTGAAAGCCATATACCCAGGCGGAATCTATAGTGGAGATTCATTCAGAATAACGAAGGGCGACGCAGCAGAGTGGTGGAAGCGATCATTTGGGGACAAGTGAGTGTTTTTCTAAATATCGTTAACGGAATAGCAAGAGTTAAGTAAGGGGGAGGGGCTGTAATGACCCAGAGACCCGTGCGTTAAGTGGTCTGAAAACTGGACCTGAGGAAAAAGTTTGCATGCGTCCCAGAGAGAAGGGTACTGATAAGGGAATTAGGAACAGTAATTTATGAGCTTCCTAGACTTATAAAGAGGCTCTGCTTAAAAAAGTATGACATTAATTTCTCTGCAAGATAATGTGTACAATTTCATAAATTGTTAAATGTATGATATATGTGGCAGATTATGTAAACATGGGTATGATTAGTTGGTTGTTTGTATACACCTGTGCATTTGTAGACACACTAACAATTAAGTAATGTTTCCAGAATGATTCATATATATAGCCACAAACTCTTTCACAAACTACACAATTATTAACACTTCACTTCAGCTCTTACTAATAATAATAACAATAACACTTCTATAGTGCATTCCCTGCTGGTAGCAAGCTCAGTGTGCTTTGACATAAGCAATCAGTCAGCAAGATCCATGTAGTTTAGCAGTCTCCACAGCGCCATCTCACCATAGGCAAGCTCAATATGTTGTACAAAAACTAAACAAGTAAAACAACTGCATTATGTAGAGCAATGTGTCAGGTCTTCCACAGTCAAGGGAAGGTGAAGAAAGATTTATACGAATACTTCATTTCAAGTTTTAGGACAACACAGTTGAGTATCCAGGCACTGAAGAAGCAAACGTGACAGCATCCTCAAAACACACATGGCGCAGGATGGCATAAGAATGGGTGATATAACACACATCATCAGCAACATTGAGACCTAGAGACCCAAGATCAATTTTGCTAAACTTGCAGCCATAAAGCACAGGCCCACAGATCAGAAAATGGAAAACTGCTTGGTTTTCAGAATCACCAAAAAAGTTATTGTTAAACAATGGTTATAATAATCAACAAAATGAAATTAACTTGCTTTGTAACTGAAAACTATTTCCACAGATTTGCTGAATAAGCTCAACGGTGTCTAATTTTATCTCCATAATTATGAATTATGTTCTAGTCCACAATGGCTTATTGTCATTTTAAAAAGATTGTTATTACAGGCTGTGACTGATGCTATGACAGCTGACTCAAGTATCAGTTTTTTTGGTCCTGGTCATGAAGTTTGCTTGGAACATTTATACATCTTCTGCATCTAGTGTAAGAGGAGAAACCTGTTACAAAAGATAATGAAAAGAAAACTTCACACATGTTTAGGTTGTGTTGTTAAACATGATTCAGATAATAAACAAGATTAAATATAAAAATAATGGCAATATTCTCAGCATGATATATTTCTTCAGTTCCAAACAAACACTGCTATATGAAGACTTCTTTACTGCACTTCCTGCCATGCACAGGCTTACACCAGTTCCTCATTATGACCTAGGTTTGCAGTGTCATGATGGCATAGACAGCTGGTGTACAGTACAAATTATGTACACCCACCAGAGCATAGCATGCTGTTCATTCGGTCACTAGAAGTTGAGCTGTTTATTTATTATTGTTTAATTGTGGGCACATTAAAAGACAAGAGGTGAGGCTGCAGAGAAAAGCCTTGTTTTGCTGGTCTTTCAAGTGAAATAGCAGTGAACATAAATGTTATGCTGTAAACCCTATTGGTATAACTAAAAATATCAATATTTTAACAAATATGTCCTACAAATTTTTAATGTTTTATTAATGAAATGATCTGGGTAAGGTAGGAACTTATGGATTTCAAACTTATAATGAATATGATGGCTTCAGTAGTGGTTCTTATGCTAGTATTCTGTAACTGGTAGTGTCCAAGATATCCAAAAGAGAGAAGTAAATTGTTGGTAGCAGCATTTCAAATTAAGAGAGTTTGAAAATTAACTGAGTTAACAACTTTAGGCAGACTGCTTCACTCTACAATATTTTTGACATAATGTTTTTTGGTAACTATGTAGTTGGTGATTTACATTTCAAAAGAGAAGGCTTTTGTTGGTATCAGTTTTAATTCAAAGACATTAGCTGTACATTTCAAGTTTTCAGAAATTCAAAATATGCACTTTCATCTGTGTATGGGAAAGTTTCTAAATAGCATATATTAGTAATTTTGTTAATTAGTTTTCATTATTTCTGCTTAGTTCTGTGAATAATGTATATATTGTAAAATGGCTGCTTTCACCTGGTTTTACAAATTGTTACCTTTCTTTTACTTATGCTTTCTCACCCATTATCAAAAAAAGATTTAATGTGTATTTTTAATTAACACGTTATCATTAACATTCACAATCTGAGTACATTCTCTTTCATAGTTTGAATTGACCATCTGGGTGCTATTATGACAATATATTTTGGTAATTGTGGAGAAAAAGCACAGCTTGATTTTTTTTTTTTGCTTTGTTTTTATGAATGTACAGAAAGTGGTTTTACCTAAGATGTCACCTGTCTATTTTATTATTAAGACTGCATGACTTCTGGTTTCCACACAGAGGGAAACTGACTTGTATTACAGACTTGTGACTTCTTTTATGCAATAGGAGCGCTGGTTCAGAAACACCAGGTGTGCTAGTGGAAGAGCTCATTAGATTTTCATGTTCATTGTTGAGTGGTACAGGCTCTTCCTGCAATTAATCATACCATCTGTCAGTGATGGAAGTGTTGTCCTACTAGGCATATGCCTCCATTGCTGTATACCTGTGCATGGATCTTATGTTTTCTGTGCAGTCATAGACCGTGAATTTGTATAACTGCAAGTGTGTCACTTCAGAAAATGGATCGTTATTGTTGTAGGACTGGACAATGCACTTAAAGTGAAGCTTCTGACCAGATCTACATAGCCTGTCCATCTAGTTCATGCTGTAAAGCCACTATATGACAATGGCAAAAGATGTTTCTATCAGTGCATAAAGCTGAAAAGTGTGAGTGTATAGATATTGATAAGATGAAATCAGTTTCTTGTGGTTTGTCTACACCTTAATCTGAACAAATTTCTTGTTTTTATTACCGTTTAAACTGGCAGTTACCATTTTAAAAGATTTCTTGTAACACCATTTATTTCAAGTTAAAGGGAATGCAGAAATAAAACTGAAATTTTGGAGAATGGGGAGGGGCACGAGAGAAAGAGTCCAGTACTATGCTCATGACGCCACTCAAGATGCACAGAAGAGATAGGAAGGAAGGAGTGTGTAGTGCTCATGGCAGGAGTTCCTATCAGCCTCCATCTATATAGGCCAACACGCCAGCTTGCTCTATAAACAGACACAGAGGAGCAAATATTTCCTCCTCCTAGACTAACCTTTGGTCCACTTGTATGTAAAGTCCTCTCTTAAGTGTCTCTTCCCATTTCAAAGCAGTTTTTATATTTTGGTTTTTACAGTATTGCCTTTTACAATTCTATTATGAATTTTATACATGATTTTTGTCTTTGATACCTTGGATGAGAAGTAGAGAGTGATGATTACTTGCCTGACAGCAGTTTAGAAATCCGAACAGTCTGTGATGAAAATCTTGGCCAGAAAAAAAACTGGTCAACATAATTCGAAACAAAGCCCCCAGTATTTTACAGCCAAAAACCTCCACTGTTGTTTAGATTTGATTCAATATTTCCTTATTACTACCTTCAAGATGCTTTCACTTTGTTGTGATTTAATAAATTTGTGATGGCTTACAGTAAAGCACTGCATCCTTATGGAAGTAATAACCCTTATACAGATTGCAACATGACAGAGAACTTAACTCTGAGAAACACCACATATTTCTCAACAAGTCTTTGTGATTCCCATGGCTCCATAGCTTTGGATCTGTAAAGCCGATTTTAATTTTTAATTAATTCTTTTACTTTGGAATCTCTAGTATGTGATTAAAATGGCTGCACATAAGAAGTCTAGTGCTTTAGAACTGTGCCCTGTAATATGGCTGCACAAAGTGGAACATTTTTTAAGCGAAATGTGCAACCCAGTCTCATGATGCATTTAAAAAATTACCTCAGCTAGTAGATGCTTATGTGTCTTTTAAAAATACTGAAAAGAACAATTTTAATCTAAATTCTTATACGTGTATCATTGTAGGGCATATCAGCTACATAAGTGATTTTGAGAGACAAGTTTTGATTTAAAAGCAGAGAATTATTGCACCTGAAATGATGGCTCCCTATGGACAGTGTGTAGGACTGAGAGCGGAAACCAAGTCAGAAGAGCTCAGAGTGATGGCATTTGTGACCTCTGTGCAACAATAGATGAGCACAGTGCATTAGAGTAAGGGAAGGGCTATTATGGCCATAATGAGGAGGCATGAAGGGAACTAGTAAAACAAGAGGGAGGTAGATCATTTGAGTGAGCTGTATAGAATTCTAGCATCAGACAATTTCACAACCAGAGAGAGTGAGGATAGTTTAAAATGTTTTAAAGTATTGTCAAAAATCCTGTATAGCTGCTTATTGGGGTTGATTTTATATAATGTTGGACAGGCTAATTACAAGTTTTTACTGTTTTTTTTTTTTTTTTTTAAATTTGCTATCAGCAGTTTTGGAATTTTTGTATCAACTGTATCTTACCAATGTGCCCAGAAGAAAAAATGCTTAGGCAACTGCTGCCAAGCTTTCCCTAATTGTAATCTACAAAAATCCTGGGAACTTCTCTAGCCTCTGCACATGCACATGTGTGTGTAAGAAGGCTTCTCAGATCCTCTGTGGCAGGTATTTAGTGTATTATTTGTTCAGGCCTCTTTTGTGAAATGGCACTGGGGGATGAAAACAAAGACTTTTTTTTAACTTTCCCCTCACCCTAGAGACTAGTGAATTAGTGTTATGTTCTCCACTAAAAAGGCACTATGTACTTTAATAAAGTGTTAAAAAAAGATGAATATATTAAAATCAAGCAACAAGTCATCAGTTGAAAAACGATAGCAGCATTGTAGTCATCTGATGCACAATTTAAAAACTGAAGTTATCTTTCTTAGACTTACCATTGCAGCTTTTCCCTCCACTATTTAATGTATGTTTCAGGTTTAGACTGGCTTTCATTGAGTCCAGTTAGAATGACTAGTGACTGTTAGTAGTTTTCACATTCACTTTTTGAAAGGTTAAAAGATTGTGCAGTTACTTAATGTGCCTGAACTTCAGTACCATATTTTCCTTTATAAGAAACGGGTCGAACAAGCTAAAAGCAAATGAAAGCAGCTAACGGGACTATAATTTTACTGAGGCAGGACAGAGAATGTAGCATCGCACATCCTGCAGGCAGTTATCTGGAGCGCACTTTAATAACATGCTTCTGCTTTCTACTGGTCCTTGCACGAAGCATACATCAGAACCTTGCTGAAAGGAGGGGTTGTTGGGCAAGATCCTGGCATCAGGAGCCAGCCCAAATAGACCAAGCTTACTTCACACACATCTCTTTAGCCTAGTCATTTCCTGTTCCTCTTCATTGACAGAACCTATGCACTTTTTTTTTTCAGCCACTGACAAACAGAAAGCTCTTCTGATTAAGACAAATGGCCAGAAGGATTTTAAATAGTCTTTATAGTATGCTTTTCATAATCACAGCTTTATGATTATCAAAGCTTTTGATAAGTTTATTCCTGAAGACAAACAGTGCTTCAACGAAGAGGTGACAATTGTTTACATCCATGAACATATATACACATGTGTGTGTTAATAGAGTGGGTAGGGGGAATGGAGATTATAAATTAAGGAAGAGTGTATGGAACATAGGTGATCTGTGTTTTGATGTACCACCCTGGAATTCTATAGTATCAGATCGTCTTTAAAAGTCAGTCTGCTATATCAGAGATGCAAGCTTTGCTCATTATTTTCCTCACTGAGCCTTCTAACAGAGAAAGTATTCAGAGAAGATAACTTAGAAATCTTAAAATGTTTACTTTATTCAGTTAAAAAAAAAATCTTATTAAGATGGTGTTCACCATGGTTTTACCACCATCTATAATATTAGTATTTTAAAATCTAGGCTTTTCTTTTGCATTATGTCTGTTTGTACTATGTTTTCTATTTGTTAAAAATCCATAGATCTTAATATATAAATCTTGGCAGAAGCAAGAATGAGAGACTGTAATGTGCTCTCTCTCTCTTACTGATGCTTACTGTATGTTGAAGTGACTAAAATGTATTCTTGCAGGAATGCAGCTAGACTTTTCTAAAATCTGTATAATGCTGGTGTCTTCTTTTTGAGGTTTACTTGATGTTGTTCATGCATTCACTGTAACCTAAGCCATCAGATCTGAATCTTTGGCAGCTTTTCTTTCTTGAATGAAGCATTTTAAGCATGTACTTTGCAAGAGAGAGAAGGGTAAGACAGGAAATAAGGTGGCAGTATGAAGACAACATCTCATGAAGATTATGTCTGTGACATCCAGTCTCAGTTTTTGTTTCATGCAGGTCCTGACTGTATGAGGAAGTTCAGACCTTTAGGTTTAGTCGTTATAGCTCTGCAGCATGTACAGACGATACTTCAACTGTTGTGCGAAGTGTGTGGCAGTGACAGGGATCAGTTTCCTGGTCTTCCTATGACCCATATGTCTCAGTATGTCTCTCTGTGTGTGGGTGTGTGTATGTGCATTATTGGGAGAAATAAGGGGTGGGGGGGAGGCAGAGCATGCAGTTTTTTTATAAGGTTGATATTTTGCTATAGCAGTAAAATTAAACTCTGATGAAGTTATTTTTAGTAATTTTAAGCTGACTTAATTTTTTAATTAATTTTTTTTTTAAACAGGATCATTGTTCCATGGAAGGAATTCCGGATTACCCTGCACGAGACCCATCCTATAGGCTCACCTTTGGAGGCAATGGCACTGAAGTCCACCATTGACCTTACCTGCAATGATTATATATCTGTTTTTGAATTTGATGTATTCTGCAGGTAATGAAAATGTAGTGGTTCATTTTTTTTTTATCTACTCATTTTTTGTTTCCTTCATCTCTTTCTCTGTTCAATTCCTTGTCTGCTTTTCATATGTACATAAGGCAACAAAATAATGTCAAAAAGGTAGTGGAACTCTTATCCAGATGCTTTATGCATGATGCTTTGATTTTTTAAGGGATTTTTGGCATTTACAGTATTGACAATATTTTTGTCAGCAGAGAGCAATTTCAAACTTGTATTTTTTTTTTCTATAATCACTCTTTCGCTATTGCTTCACTTGGCTTAAGTCATGTCTACAATTTTAAGGTTTCTCTGTGTGTCTCAACATATTTCACAATATGATCTTGGTGTATGTTAAAGCCAAGAGCTTGAGGCAAAAATTAAGGGTCTTTTATAGCTATGAGTATTACATTTTCAGTGGGTGAAAACAGTGTAAGGATGTTGTCATAGTTTTCCTGTTCTCCACTCCAGTAGGTGACTGAAGTTTCATAGGGACTAACATGCAGTCAGTCCCATATTTATTTTCTGGTTTTTTTATTGTAACTTTCCTCTGTCCTTGCTTTCTGTTTCACTGTCATTTTCTGCATGTCTTAATCATACATGCATCTAAACTTGTGTGTGTGTGCACGCACATGTGTGTACAAGTACCCATGAACTATATCTGTTTTCTGTTGCATCCTGTGTAGGGTAAAAGGAGAATTCATTGCTGTCACACAGATGCCATCAATTAAACTTTTGTTAAAAAAAGAAACCCAATCGTGAATCATCATCACAAAGTTTGCTTTCCTCCCTTTCTTAACTTTTTTCCATTAAAAAAAAAGATTTTACAATTAACGTCAAAAATGATTAGTTGATTTGTCAGCATTTTATGTGATGTGTTATGTTGCTTTGAAATCCGGAAGCAATCTTTTATACTCTAATTGTACTATTTATGATGATCTTGTCAGGGATGCACTTTATAGAATACCAGGAAGTAATACCAAGGATGATCAACAGTCTTTATCATGATAATTTTATAAAAGTTTAGTAATCAACTAAACCAGAATATTACCTTGAGGTTGATGTTCTAGATATATTTTTTGTTGAGACTGAAAGGTGTCTCACTTGTTACCACGATGAAGATTTCTTCAAGATGCTTATATATATCTCAGACTAAACATTATATCTAAGCTAGACCTTACACCATACTGATGTCACTACCCAGTTTTTGCGTTGAAGCATTCTTTATATTGTCTTTGCATTGAAAAGAATATGATATAGAGGGTTTTTTAAATTGAGAGTTACATAAAAGAGAGTATTTTCATTTGAGCACAAAATGTATCCCATAAGCAAAAGTGGGCCCTTTAGAATTGATATGTGTTAAGCGCATTTATAGCAGACATGCTGATTAAAGAATTGTCAATTTTCAGGAAGGAGACAGTTAAAATGCAGAAATAACAAGGTTTCTTTATAACCCATAAATTTAGTACACATCACTAATCAATCTTGATTTATATCTTCAACCCCTGCATATTTGTGCAAGTAAACTTTAGACCTTATCTTAGTATGAGTCACTCAAAATTTAGAGCCTTTATTATTGTTAGTCACCTGCTCAACCTTAAGGACAACTGAAAATGAATAGACACTAAATAAACGCCTTAAAATTATTATTATTGTGATTATTATTATCTACTATTTTATGAAAATTCTTAGGATAACTAAAAAAAAGACACTTGTATTTTGATTTTTTTATATGACAAATTACTCCATGATGTAGGAAAAGATATTGGTATGTGCAAAAAAGAATGCTTGATTATTATTGCTTTCTCATTAGGCATAAATGATCGATAATACCAATATATAGATCTAGCAGAAATGCTCTAATGCAAAACAAATGAGCATTATTTCCCTTCGTGGCAAGGGAGAGTGAGAAATCAAAGCACAAATCGAACAACTGCAACACAGACACAAGCTTTTGCAGTAGGATGGTGGGTTTTTTTTTTTTCTCGCTAATGTGTTGAGTAACAGACTCCAGACCTTCATTGCACCTGTCCTGTTTTGATATTGATACACAATTGCATGGCCAGGCTGTACAGGTAGACATGACTAAGATGTTAAAATAATTGAGGTATTCTTCTTTTATCTGCATTTATTATTCCATGAGAACAACTGCTCCAGCCAGATGTTCACATTTGTTGTGATAATGGCTGATAAATGGCAGGGGAGAGTATTGTGGGGTGCACATTATCACAAATGAGGATAATTTGGATTGTAGTAACTGTTTGCTTTCTGGACATGTCTAAATAGCAAAAATAAATCTGTATACCTGTCTTCTGCATTCATTACACATTTATCATTATCATCCATCAGCCAAATGCTTTCTAGATGAATCATTAGTCGGGACAGATCATATGCCATGGCCACTCATTTTATTCAACAATTATTATATAACACCACTAATTTCTGGTGAAACTTTCCATTGTATAGTTTGACAAGTCTGCAGAAAAGAGTTTGTATTTTAGCATTCATATAAGTTACTGCAGCATGCATTCATGCTACCCTTTCATGTTTGTTCAAACAAGTCCTTGTTTTCAGAAGCATCTGAATGTTTTACAGTAGTACATGTTCTGTTTCATAATTTATTTTCAGGCTTTTTCAGCCATGGAATAATTTGTTACGCAACTGGAATGTCTTGGCTGTGACCCACCCTGGATATGCAGCATTTCTGACCTATGATGAAGTAAAGGAACGACTAAAGAAATATATCAACAAGCCAGGGAGGTAATCAAGGAACTTTATTTTTACAACCTGTCAGAGCTGTTTGATATGCAGAAGCAGATTTAGCTGGAGGCCACTTTCTCTTCATTAGTTACTTATAAGATTGAAAACCTTCCCATCTTTCTGATGCTTTATCCTATAGTCAAGTAAATCATACAATATTCTACTAGATTTCCTGTAGTAAAATAATTTAGGTTGTGGAATATTGCTTTACAACCTCCAAAAAAAGTGCCCCAGTTACACAAACATCAAACTGGCTACTATAAGTTGAAAATTGCCAGAACGAAAGGTAGTAAAGTTGCATGGATTTTTAATAAGTGTACCTCTTGGAGTTTTTTCTATGGGATACAGTTTAGTTTAAGGGATAGTCACAGTCTTAAATAATTTGATGTGTAGTTTATACTTAGCAGCAGGAAAAAATGTGGACAAGTACTTAAAGTACATTCTGATATGTGATCACAGCTATGTGTTCCGCCTGAGCTGTACAAGGCTAGGTCAGTGGGCAATAGGGTACGTGACCAGCGATGGGCAAATTCTTCAAACAATTCCACAGAACAAGTCACTGTGCCAGGCACTTCTGGATGGCCAGCGTGAAGGGTTGTAAGTAGCTATGGGTAGACATCTACCTTGCTTCTTTGACAGTCATCCCCCACTCTTTTTTTTTTTTTTTTTTTTTTGTTTGGTTTTTTTTGTTACAACACTTTAACCCTCTTCCATTATGCCTTTTTTTCCATATAAGAAAAGTGTTCAAATCAATTTTTCACCAAATACTTTGTAACCATAAATCAGTTTAATGATTTATGATGCTTTTGGTATCATTATAATCACCAGCATACGATTAAGTCTTGAAATGTAAAGCATCCAGATTTACTAATGGCTGTGTATCTCATTTTCCCTTTGCCAGCTTTCTGTACCCGGATGGCCGTAATGTTAATCCAGATCTGAGTTTTTTGGTTCGTGACTGTGAGGAGGACCACATCAGGGTAACACAGGAACAGTATGAATTGTACTGTGAAATGGGCTCCACCTTCCAGCTTTGCAAAATCTGTGCAGAGAATGATAAAGATATCCGACTTGAACCTTGTGGGCATCTCTTGTGCACACCCTGTCTTACACAGTGGCAGGTTAGTTTTGATTTTGTAGCTGATAGAAGAGCTTTTGAGATGAAATTATTACATAACCAGTGATGTTTATATTTGTAGTTGTTATTATTGATATAAATATCTTTAGCAGTGTTAATTTGTTTGCCTTTATCTTCGAGGAAAAATAAAAAATGTTTTGATAAGATTTTGATCAAGTGAATATCGAAAGAACATATAAAGAGGGTTTTGTGAAGTCTACAGATGTGTTGAAGAAAAAATGATTTTAATAATAATAATGAATGATAATAAGGTGACTTTCTCAAGTATCGTAAAAAAATCTGCAGGACTCTGAAGGACAGGGATGCCCATTTTGTAGATGTGAGATCAAGGGAACAGAACAGGTGGTTGTTGATCCTTTTGATGATCGGCCACAACCCAAAACCGAATGCCGACCTTTGCACAGCCCACATGTTGAAAATGATGATGATGAGCCAGTAAGTTGTCTCAATAGGGCTGTCTTGCTTTTCTGCTTGTATACTTGCAGAGATAATCTCGACTAACACAATCTTTACAGTTGTATCAACTTAGTGAAAATGTTTTGATTTTGTTTTTTATATGTTAATGTTCAATTAATTACCATTTTTCTCTGACAAGAAGGCTTTAGACTTTCAAAAAAAAATCCTAAGTGATGTATAAATGTTGGATTATAATGACACATCTGTTTTCCATTACAGGATGGCTGCACTACAACTCTTCATGCACTTGCAGTCACAGCCCGAGCACGTGAGCGAGGCTCACCATTTGACTCACCAGCAATGAATCGGCGAGATGTGCCACCTCCTGTGCCTCCTCGAACTCTTTCCCCAGCACCTTCACCAAGCACGTCCCCAAAACCTCCAAGGTATGCTGCCTGAGCCCAATGTGAAAGATAAAAAAAAAAAACATGGGTTACAAGGCAGACATGAAATGTCAAAATCTAATTCATTTGTAAAACATGGGGAGAATATGGATCTACTGTTTGGCATTTTCTAATAGGCTTTGTTTTCATAGGATTAGAAGTTGATATGAGGAGCAGGAATTTAAGTACCTCAGCAGTATGGTGTGGTTAATTATGATAAATGATGTTTTTTCACAGGTGACTAGCTTTTTGCAAATTTATAATACTGTTAAGGTGGGACGCGGCTCGGTAAAATATCGATTTTTGGGTGCCGTGGTCTATTTTCAGCTAACACCAGATTTGCGTACTTTGACATATAATAAAACAGATTCCGAGGTGTTTTTGTTTAAAAATGTGTGTTTTGATGCTTAATAAAATAGTTTTTAACACCTACCCTTACCGATTTTGTTTCCAAACCTCGTGCTGATACCGAAAATTGCTCTTTTTTGAGCCTTGGTTACGCATATTTCGATCCCGCGAAAGCCGACATGTTGTATACCGTTTGAACCGGCATTCTCTCCCCTAGCTCACTATACAAGTAAAGCCTATGGTAAAAATAGTTTCTAAGCTATTTTTAACTAAATGATGTCACTCTTTTTCGTATTGTTCACTGCCATTGGCTTACATTGTAGTTTCCGGTACAAATTTGAACGACGTGATCCGATTGGTTCTTGGTCCTAGCAATGAAAACTTCCGTCGTCAACAAAATGGCTGACATTTTTGATTCAGTCCAGTTCAGTTGGGATTGACGCACAATTTTAATAAATGTCATTTAATTTATGAGTGAGAAAAAGAAATCTTGGCGTGAGAAACATTCTTTGGAGTTGAACAAGCGAAATACAGCGACTACACAGCAAAATACACAAGTTTCGGGAAATAGCACGTGCCGAAATGACATCGCGATGATGTGCAAGTAACGACCGTCCCTGACAATTTAACAAAATTCCGATAGTAACATCTTTTATATGTAGGAAATTTTTTAGATTTTCAAAGGTTTTGATTAGAAATGCGGCATCCTGTAAATTTTATTTAGCGAGTCTACAAATGCTTTATTGTTCCTGCGTTACCCCCCCCCCCACACACACACACTTCCTCGCACAATGAGTGCACTTGTTATGCGATATAATAAACATTTCTGGAGCTTTTTCCCGCAAACTGTTTTAGTGACAGAACGAACTATTAAAGTTTTCCGATGGACATTTGCTGCCTATAACCATTTGGCCACGATTACATAGAACTGAAAACAGTAGCGTCCTATCAGGTAAATGGTGGAAGTTTCAATAAATTTTACTATGCGGTAAAGACAAATATTAACCTCATATTAATATTGTAATGATGAACGACAAACCACTAAAAAATAAGCAAATGTGCATGGACTCTTAAGTATAATGGTGCTTAATCTAACACAGACAAGCAGATTATAAGCTATACCTGAAACCCAGACAGTGAGAAAGCAATAAGAGGAACAAAAAAGCTTATGGTTTCTGAACAAGAAAGCTGTTAAAGATTAATATATAGTCCTGGATACTAGGATAGACTTAAATTACATAGTAGGATGCCAAGTGTAGCATATAAACTCAGAAATATTTTTCAAAAATAATCTTATATTAGATATATTCATTTTCAATCTTTAAACCGGAATTTTTCTTATTTCCGTTTTGATGCAGCGGCTTAAATAAAAAATAAACTATATCTCAAGATAGGCTTGTGCTACAACATCCAAATTTTGCAGTTTTATTTAGAAATGTATAAACTCAAGGATAGCTTATGGATTTCCTGGTAGAAACATTACTTTGACTGAAATTAGCATTTGAAGAGGAAAAAAATCCAATGGCCGAGTCTACTGGTGGGTACCATGTTTGACTGGTTGTATCTCCTAAACCTCTTGAGATAACAAAAAGTTAATTGATATCCTTTAGATCACTGTTTCTAGTTTATAAAACACCTAAAGTTTTGGTATATGACATATGGTATTGTGTGTATGCAATTTTGAAATACTTGTACGTTTTTAACGAAAAATGTTGATTAAAATCAAAATTTTCATTGTAGCTTCCAAAAACACTATCCATGTACTACAAATATGGTATTTTAACACTCTGGGATATAAAGCATTTAAATATATATTCAAAACAAATATTTCACTCATTGGAGTAGGTGTCCCACCTTAATACTCTGCCCAGAACATGTCTTTTACTGGGAGGGATCAGCTGTTATCATTATTGCCTTATACTTGTCTGCCTTCCTCTCTGAGAGACAGGTATGTCTTAAAAACATTGTCATTATTATTTTAATTCTGCAGACGACAGCTTCCACCTACACCTACTCAGAATGAAAAGCTCACAGCACCCAATTCTGTCATCAACACAACTGAAAAGGACAGTCATGGTGAGTGGGTCACAGCACAGACAGGAAGTTGTTTGTATTCTGTGGTACTAGTGGGACTGTAGTGTCCATCAATTTTCCATTAATTGGCAGACTGGCATGAGTGAAAACAGCAGGCTCTTATATGAAGTGCGGTGCATAACAGGCCCTTGACTGAAGTCCCATGAGATTACAAACAGCTTAGTGAACTCTGCAGTTGAGTTGATGACTCCAATCTTTGAGTTTGGTGTTTAGGTACTCATAACATTTGTAGTGGGGCATTAGAGAACTGGGAAATCATACATATCACTGCAATGTTTTCCCTCCCAGTTTAGCTTTTACCCACAGACATGCATTTATATATACTTTAACACAATCCTGCATCATATCTGTCTAGGTGAAAGAGAAGTTCTTATTTTCACACTCTTGCTTATCCTCTTGACCGATATTCAGTGTGTTCGTTCCTGGAGCATAACTTATAGGATAGTCATATTTTGTTCACTTTTTGTCGCCCACTCAGAATTTTTTTCTTTCTCCCTTTTCCTCACTCTTTTTTTTAAAATTATTTATCTCATCTGTGTCAAATAGATGTGCAAAAAAACAAGTTTTTGATTTTAAACTACCATGGCAAGATAACATGCTATATGCAAATGACAGTGAGGGACTTTAGATTTATTCGGTGTAATGGAAAGAAACTGTCAAATGAAAGATTCACATTTGGAACTGGAAGTATGGTGATACACGGTTATAGGGAGCCATAGTAATTCCATTTTAGTTATTTCATAGCATTTGCTTAAAGACCAAACCAAATGCAAAAGATTTCACTTTGTAGCACTAATTAATGCTTCAAACTCAAAATTTCTAAAACAAAAATAGTTTCAAGAAATTCAGTAAAAAGTGCTGCTCAAAACTGCCACAGCTGAAGTATAGGGACTGCTCTGCAGCAGTCACCTGTGGTTTGTGCTATAAGCAGGGTTAAGAAATAACAGACATTAATACTGGAGGCTACTTTACAGACATGTAATAGTGATATGTTTACTAGATTAAATGATTTTTATTTTAGACACATACATATATATAAATGCAGCTTGAAAAATGATCACTTTAACTTAAAAAGTTTTAAAGAAAGGCTAGGAAGTTTTTTTTACCGTCATTTCACATGCAGCATTTATTGAAGCATTTGACTAACCTTGGCAGTCACCGAGTCTGAGTTTGCATCATTTGGGCTTTGACATGCTTAGGTTTCTCAAGCTACATTTCAGAAATATTTTTCACATTTAGTTTAGTTTGCTTTAAAGCTATAGAAAAACTTTGCCTTTGTCAGGGGAGCTATTACAAACAATATTGTGAATGATAAAAAATGTCTCATCACATACCTAGCAAATGACAGACACAGCAGGCAGAATAACAGTGGATTGGCATACTACTGTTTTTCTGCACCTTATGTTGATTTACAAGTGTAAAATGCAGCCAGATATTTTATAAACAGAGCTGTGTATAAGACACTGCAGTTTAAAGAGTAGACATATTTTGCCAGTATATATATCAAAATTAGTAAAAAAAAAAATGCAAACCATATGGGATGGTCTCTAAACATTTTCTGTTTGGGAGAGGCTCTTTCCTGTGGGCCATATACTTTAATATGTTTTTGCATCAGTTGATTGCCTAAGTTTCAATGTTTTTGACACTTTAGTTGGTGTAGAAAGTGTTATGTTATTTGTATATCAGTTCGCTTTGATGTACATGCTTATATATCAGTTGAATCCTGCATTTTACATGTTGCCAATATGAGTAGTCAAGTTATGTGAAGTTTTATATCAGTTTGTCAGGTCTTGCAAATATGCACATATTTTGATTTGAACATGACCTTTCACACTGGAAATGGTTATTCGGTTGTTATGGTCCAGTTTTGTCTGTTATATATTTCATTGACATTCATTTCACCTGATCACTAAAATGAAGTGAATGTGTTAAAAGGATTTCTTTGCACCTATGCGGTAGTAATTTTCTTTGAGCCCCATCAAAGAGTACCTTTTAAATGCCATATCCACATTACAGGCAATCATCTCAGTTGTAAGAAAAATAAAAGAACTGCGTCCTTGAAATATTTGTTCGTGGTCCTCTTATCAAACTGTGATGTTTAGATGCCTTCTCATAGGCCTGCATCATGTGTTTGACTGACAGGTATCAGCTACGCAGAGCTGTGTTATGATGTTCCCACACAACACAAACCACAACAAGACAGCACATACCCTGATTCCCATTATGACCGCCCACCCCCCAGTCCCCACCCACGTGAGCTCCCTTCCACCAAGCACAGTTCTGGAGGTTTGTCAGGTTTCTCTTTTTGTTTCGCTGTTTTGCTTTCGCTTATGTTTATTTAAACATTTTCCAAATTTCTTTTTTTTTGTAACTGTTGACTTGGCATGTTTCATGAGTCAGAAAAAGTGTGTGCTGGAGAGAGAGAGTTCTTGTGGGCATGTGTGCATGCATATAGGTATATGTTCATGCTTCTGTTTTATCTGTTTCTTATATTTTTATATTTTATAATGTGAAAGTCAATTTGTACATTTTTTAAAATCTTTATGAAAATCTCTTTGCTTAGCTCCAGCTATCACCTAAAGTAGACATGATGTAAGCTGACTACTTGCTACAGCCATAGTTATGTTTCATCCTCTAAAATATTTTGTATTTAATGTCTGTATAGCATTTTTTTTTAAAAGACACGGAAAAAGTCAGCATCAAGAGGCTGTAAATAAGAAATGCTTGTCTAACCCAATTCATAATGCAGCAAAATACATTATTTTGTTGTACTCTAAGCGCCTAATTATTGAAGACACTGACAAAGCAAGCATCACATATATTTTTTGGTGATGAGACTAATTTTGTGTTAAATTTAAAATGCTGATGTATGATGCTTACTCTTTATCAGCTTCTTGCAATCTGTTCTCTTATCTCTTTAAAAAATGTAGTTAATGAATAATATCAGCTCCATCATTGCTTTTTAACATTGCTCCTTCATTTTGTGTGTATTGTGCATATGGTGTATATATTGTATTACTAACCCATACTCTCTAAACCAAAACATTTGCCTCTAGTTTTCTCCTGTGCTTTTAGAAATACTCTTTTTTAACCATGTTGAGGAAAGCAATATTAATGCGCCAGTGCATATAAGTTTGTGTGTGTGGTGTAGGGTGAGCAACGGTTATATGTGCACGAGAGAGTGTAAAATGTATGTAAAAATATTTGTATATAGTATGCATAGGGTAATGATTAATGCTTGTGAATATGCGCTTAATAATTGAATAGTATGTTTGATCATTAATACTATATTTAGTATTAGTCTTTACAGTGTCACTATGACCAGGAAGATTTGTTGTGCATTTTGCTTACTGTTTCACCCTTTGACTGTATGGACCTGTTAGAGTTAAGGTATTAACTAAATTAAAAACTTTTCCAGAAGTGTTTCTAAGAAATATGTGCTCTTGGAGCTATAACACAAAAGAAAATCATTGCCAGTTACATGTTTTCTGGAAAAAAAAGAACTATTTGGGTTTATTTTATATCTAGAGCAAAAGTTTTTTTTTTAAATACACTGCCAGTTCCGGTATGAAAGTGATGACCACATTGGTACTTCTAAAAAGAACCAGTGTGAACATAAAAAGAAAATTTGTGTATTTCTGATTGCTGATATTAATATGCAGGAACTGTTGATAAGATGCTTTTTCATATGATATCAGTTATACTTGAGCAAGAAGAATGGGTAGTATTCTGGCATCTTGCAGTCAGTGGGTGAAATAATTTGCAGATAATCCAAGGACTTAAGTCACAATTATATATATATATACACAGTTAAATGCACATAAAACATTGTTGCTGCATTGTACAGGTGTGATGTTTAGATAATCAGTTCCCTCCCCCAAATCTTGACTTGATGTCTTCATTTTTTTGGCATGTAGTTTACAGTATTGGAAATTAGATGACAGAAATTAGTCTTTAACAAAGTGAGCTTTCATACAAAATAATTATGTAATCCCCTTCTTCCTTGTAAGTTGACTAACACTTAGAAGTCTATCTCTCTGAAAAAAAATGCATGAATTTAATTGAAATGTACATAAATTTATATGTTTATATTGAGGACAGCAAAGCAACATGATATAAAATTTACTAAAGATTTCAACATACTTCATTTTGACATAATTTTGATATGTCTTGGTGCAGCATTACTGTGTTAATGTAGTAATGTAATTATTGGGCTAGATTTTAAATTCATTCTGCTCTTGACACTTTGAACAAAGTCCATCTTTGTGTGCTGATGCCATGAGATAGAGCTAAAATTTGTATATATAAATGGCTTTTTCCAATTATAACACAACAGGAAGAAAAACATAATTAAGCAACATTCTGCATCGTAAACTCAATCAAAAAGCTGGTATGGATTTTAGCATTGTCAAGATTTCTAGAGCTGCCCAGAATCAATGTTTGGTGGCTGTAAGCTAACAAAGCAGTATCGTCATTTAATGTCACATTTTGATTCTCAGAACAAACTCAGCTGTGTCCCCTGTGGCTGCTATACTGCTCAGATTTGATAATATTAATCTTATTGACCATCTGTGTTCTGCACAATAAACTCATTAATTTTTTTTTTTAATTGCAGGCAATGCACGCCCACCTCTTTACCGCGTGCCCAGTGATTATGCAGCTCCCCCACCTCCACGTAGTACACACCCATCAATGGGGGACTCATCATATATGTAAGGGGCTTATGTGTGTGTGTGTGAGTGCGCGCACGCGTGCCTGCCTGTGCATGCACCCAAATGCATGTTCATGCATGTGTGTATATATATGTATGCATTATTCAGTCGCAGTCACATGTACCCACTCATGTGAAAGAATGTGATGTGTGTGTGGACAATCACATACATGTGGGTGTAAAAGAGAGGACCCTAGCAATTATTAGTAATTCACAAAACCATCAGGAGATTAAGTTCTGGCTTTGGCATCTGCATCAACAAAAAAAAAATACTATCTAGCTAATGAAGGGGGTGCATTTATTGTAAAGGGAGATGTTTTATCATTTTAAGTCTTTTAATTTAGAGGATCTTCAACAAATATTGAAGAGCAGCAGTGTTTAAATTTATATTTATTGCATTTCTCATTATGTAACATATATTTATATTAACGTTGTGTTATGGAAGCAGATTAAAAAAAAAAAATTGTTAGCGTGATTAGTATACGTCAGAAGAGCCAGATTGTTTATAATTTATGTTATTGATATCTTTTACAGCTGAAACACGATCTTTTTTCTTCAAAGGGTGGTTTGTCAGACATTATTAAATACTATTTTTGTTTCTTCTAATGCTTTTTATAGGCTTCTTTTAAGAAAAAAAACAAACCTGTCCTCGAGCTTGCTACGGGTATACAACTATACACGTAAAGTGCTGGTGTAAGGTGTGCTTTTTTCAGACATGAAACTGAGACGTCTTTATATATCAAAGCAAACTTGTAGTCTGTCGCATTAAGACTAATTTAGCTTCATCGTCTGTCATACTTTCCGCAAATAAGAACTCTGTGCTTCGGTCAAATTAAGATGCAATATACTGTCAAGCTGAAAAGGTAACAGCACACGATTTTACTTCATTAATATGTTCTTCTTGGTCACTTATCTGGCTGAGCAAGGCATAAGAGATCAGATAGAAGGATGGAAGTTTGGAAACTTATTCTTTTGTTTTATTTATTTATTTTTTTAATTTGATAAAGAGAAGGAGCTTGTCATAAATTCAAGCACAACAAAGAGATAATGCTATCATAACTGAAATGGGCTATGATTTGTTAGATGATTTATAGATGAGATGGGAAAAAAATTAAATGAAGGTATTATACTTCACTGACATTGTTTTCAGTATGAAATTTAGTCATTTCTTTATGCTGTGATTTTAAAACTAATTGGTGTATTTCTGGGAGTTAGCTAAATATCACTGGCAATTATAGTTTACAGTAATGGAACACAGAAGTCCAAAAGTGAGAATAATGTTTGTCTCATGTGTAACTATGCAAAGGATCAGTGGCAAAACAATTAGCTTATCAGTAGGACTCAGCAAACGGTCAGTGGCCAAGACCTCTCCTGGGGCAGAGATTAAAGGCAACCATTACCTGGTTTTTGTGGTCACGAAATCGAAACTAAGAGAAAAATGTCATCTTTGGCACCCTTGTAACAAGCCTGCTCTTAGGGGGTGAAGGAGTTGCAGCGACTTTCCAGGTATAGTTATTGATAACAGTATTGATGAGCTGGCAATGAAGTCGTGTGATTCTTTCACACCTGCTCATATAGATGTATGGGTGTTGTGAAATTTAGACTGAGTTTGCAGTCAACATCCTTTTGGTAGAGCAACACCAAGTAATGATACATCATGCACAAGCTACATTCATAATTCATGGAGGCAGTCCTAGAAGAGGCTGAAGAAGTATTGTGATATGAGAGGAAGAAAGTCCAATCTTGAATTATAAGCAATATCCTCAACCTCTGTGACAAGAAAAAGAACCTGAAGAAAGACAATTACTCTGACCCAGGAGATGTAGTACTTCTTGAGACTAACAATCATTTCTTGGACTGAGCACAAGACTTGCAGCAGACACCTAGAACCACCCTTAAAAAGGAGAAACTTATCATGCTTTGGTCACTCGATAATAAGTCACAACAGAATTGTCAAAACTATCTTGCAAGGCATGCATCAATGAGACAGAGAGACAGATGGCAGAACCTGGTGAAAGAGTGAACCCATCTAGATAACCAGCTATATCTATCCAGAGATTAAACCACATTGGAAACACTGGAGGCAAGAGTGCATTTGTACTGCAGTCAGTTAGCAGTCAGCTGAAATACTTTTAGACTGAAATACAAAACAGTAGTAGGATCTTTGCATCCAGTTATCATGTTTATGCACCCAACCCAGATGGCAACTTCATTTCTTGTGAATCCTTATGACCACATCACAGTGTTTTGGAAGTGCATCAGACAAGTCATATGTGCCCCTACTCACACCCTATAATCTTGAATTTGCTATACACATAGATGCAAATTATTCTGTGGCTTGATATGACTCATTTTAATTTATATGTGTATTAAATAATGCTGATCCATAATAGGAGACATACTAAATTGAACTGATTCACCTACAGATCTTTTTAAATAGTTAAGTGTTATGGAGAAAGTTTATAAATGGGTTATTTAGTCAACATGATCTGCTCTGTGTAATGGGGCTGTTTTAAAGATCAGTACTTGCAGGCATTATGAATAGTCTGCGGTGTGAGTTAAGTACTTAAAGGTATTTTGCTTATGGAATATACTAGTTCTGTCTGCGAGTGTGCGTGTTTACATCATTCCATACATAATATTAAGCTTCATTTGTATTTGTGCATTTGTAAGTGAATATTCACTAGCACTCATAAGTGGTGTCAACAAGTAAGAGAAAAGAGTTCACAAAATAATACAAATAGCTGATGATATTTGAGTAAACATGGAAAATATAAATGCATATGGCAGTCTTTTTACCGAGGCAGTAGGGCCAGGATGAGAAATACTGTTTGCTTATATTACTCCTCTGTGTGTTGCTTCCTGCTCTTTTATTTAAATGGAGCTTCATGTGCAAATATCTGGAGTGTTTGAAGATCAGAAAGTCTGAGTTGTATGGGGTTTTAACACCAGAAACAGATAGGTATATGAGTATTGTGAAATCTAGACTGAGTTTATTAGAGCAGCATCAATTGTACATCATGCATGAACCTCATTCCTGATTTGAACAGTGTAATTTCATCCTGACTGTGAAAACACTTCTAAGATTGCATTATGTGATCCTCTCCTTTAGTCTCTCTTCCATCATCTCACCTTGTCAATCCGAAATCGTTCAGACAACTTGAGGTGATCGAGCAGTTTTTGTTTTTTGTTGATTTTTTTTTTTACATCTTTCTTTGTTTCATTCAAGAAACATAAAGCGTTGCAAAGACTGCATTTCAGGTCTTGAATTTGAAACACTGTAATGAAACACTCATTATATTTAAACATAAGTTTTTGTATTATTTCATCATTCAAGACTAGTTTGCCTGAAATCTTTAATTTTTCATTGTTGAAGTGATATTTGTTTGCATGTTTTATCAAACAGAATTAAAAGTGTGATGATATTTTTTATTAAAATATCTTGTGTTTAATGTCTTAAGATGTGAAAGAGAGCAGTAATAAATGAGCATGCATATAAATATTAATAATGGGTTCAAAATAAACTTCAAATCATTGGAATTTGAAAAATGATTGTAGGTCACGTCCCGAAGAAGTCGCCCCAGTGGCACCACCAAGGCGAGAAGGGCTGCATGAAAACCAAGATGTCAACAAAGAGAATGCAGGTGACTGGGCACCCCCTAGTGAAGATACTATAAGCAGTTTGGTGCGGCAAGGATATTCACGTGACCGTGTCATCGATGCATTGCGAGTATCACGCAATAACCTGAAAATGGCAGAAGACATTTTACGGACGTTTGTAAAACAAAGTCATTGACAACGACTGTAAGCATACATTTGGAGTTGAATGGCATTGTATACTGCAGGCTGTCTATCTTCCCATGCACGTTGCAGCTGCTGCTTTGAAAGACATCTGCATGCATCAGCTCAGGCAACCAGTCTGCTCACATATTAGTCTGATGGAAGAGTCTTTATGCCCGCACCACTGGGCAAGCTGCTTCATGGCAAAGTGGAAAGCTTCTTTGGTATTAAGAAAGGAATGACTCACTTCAGAGAAAGAGACATTCAGTTGACCTGAAACCAAGATCATGATGGTTCATGATTCCTTTTTTTTTTTTTTCTTTTGTGACCAGCCACTGTGTGGAGGTCCTCGGTGTTCACTGCAGGGATCTTGAATATTTGATGTTTTCTAAAGGTTTACTTGCAACATCGAGTTTGCCAGGGGATTTTCAGGCCTGCAAAATCACTTTTCAGACTACGTGGTCTCCAAGGCAAGATTTCAAAACCATGTTCCAGATGTAGACCTAGTGACTTCACTGATGTTCTCATCTTATTGCTTGTTATGCCTGCTGGACAGTGCTGCCCATGCTGTATGCTCGTCAGATGAGAGGTACAAACCTGTACGCTGTACTGCTCTTGAGTGCCTGCCTTGTGTGTTAGAACCCTATTTGCAGGGGACGACCCACCGATCTGAATTATCTAACCATGCCCGGCCCTCGAAGTTGGAGGAGCATGCAGGATTCCTCACTTCCCACCCAATGTAAACAGTATTTTCTGTTAATGTCTTGTCATTATTTGGCTATTAATATATTTTTTTTAAAGTCAGGGGATATGTGCATTCTTTATACATCTGTGTCCATAGATGTGCATGGTTTCCTTGAACAGAGAATAATATGGCCTTGACTATTGAGTTAATTATTTCTTTTAGTTGCACATGTATGCAACTCCTCTGTTGATGTATAGCTTCACCCAACAAACATCACAGTATGAAATACTCACTTTGGATGCAACTTTGGGACATGACCTGCATTCTGTGACTGTCCTTTTTTATAAATAAGAGTCAAGTTTATGTCACCCTAAGGAAACACCCTGTTTAGTTTGTGATCTTTTCAGTTTGATAATTGAGTCAGTTCACATCATATGTTAGGATTGTGATGGGAGTAAGCTACAATAATTAAATATCTTAAATCTGTGGCCTTCAGAAAACAGCAGCAAGTGTTGTCTGGCAAAGACACGTACCCATGATTATCTGGCTTTTTGTAACTGTTATTTCTTGAAACTGTAAATTGATGTATATTTATATGTCTAACATGTGCTGGGTATTCTCAACTTCAAAGCAGGCAATTTACTTGTGTTTACTTTTAGAAGATGCATTTTCCAGTCATCATTTAGTGATGATGGAAGGTAATCATGGACTGTATGCTCACATTCAAGGAGAATTGATTGAAAGTAGTCATTAAGCGATTGCTTCTAAATACTGTCACAGAATATGCATGGAAAAAGCAGATGTCCACCATGTTTAGCAAATTATTATCCTTATATGTGGTTCATCAATATTCTTCTGTTTTATTATATGGATGTGTGTGGGTATGGCTAGGAAGTGAACAAGTGTGGATGCATTCCTGTAACATTACAGACAATATGCTCCTGGAATTTGTTTTTTAAATAACTTCTGTATTCTTTGATATGAAACTTTATGTAGAAACTGTATCCTTCTTTTCAAATGAAAGTGCAGAATTTTCATGAGTACAGTTTAATGTGGCTTTAGTCAAAGAAGAATATTGATCATATTAAAGTAAAATGTAACGAGACCAATGTTGAAGCTTTTTTTTTTTGTTAAAAAGACATATTTTGGTAACTTTTTAGGTAAGGCATTAAGAGCAGAATAGAAATTGTAGGACAACAACAGGAATTTGTTGGAGTTTAAATCAGTGGTGGTCCAAAGCACTTCTCAATCTCACTTTTCTGAATAGAAAATGCTCATTTTTGCTCATTCTTGTTCAGTTAGGAAAAAATTGGTGTGACACAGACAGTTAAGTATTGCAATTCTTCATAAATTTTCAGTGTTCTACAATTTGCCAGATTTGTGCAATCTGAGATTCACTAAGGATTGTTTTGCTAATATATATTTTTCCATCTGCTAATGATGTTGTTAATAAATATGGTATAGAGTTGTTTTATTTAAAGGTTTCTTTGCTTTTCTTCTTTATTAGCATTTTTAAAATGTTATGATATGGGCTTTTCAAAAATATTGCTGCCCTTTGTTGCAGTCGATACAAGTTTTCAGCATTAAATATTTTCTGCAAGCTAAACACTGTAAATGCATTTTTTCAATGCTATATGATGGTTGAGTGGGTTATGTTCAGAACTGACAATATTTTATTGTCATATGATCCACTTATTTAGCATTTAAAAAACTAAAAATTCACTTAACATCATCTTCTTTATTTACCTTTGTGTTCTACAATGACTAATTCTGGACATCCATATTTTGAAACATGAGAAACTAATAGGTGATTAAAATCTAATAGACAATCTGTAAAATATGGAAAGGAGACTTCAGTGGACAGTTGATTTACTTTGAGAACTTTTAGACAACTCTGTAATTGGTGCACTCAGTAATCACTGGTTCAGCTCCTTTCCATACACCCCTTCCCTTCTATCCACACAGCAGTTTAAAATAGTACCTGCCAAATGGGTAAAGATGAAAGAGGGAAGTGTTGGGCTCCACCTTCCACATGGCATGTCCTAGGGATGAGAAGCTGTTTATATTCACTTGGTTTTGGGGCTCTAGGATATTTCACTTTTTAAACTGCAGGCTGTCACGACAGAAGGTGTCAGGGAAACTTTGGTCTTCGATGTCAGTTCAAACTTTGAGCTTTGATCCATCATCTTGATGACAAAACAACGATAGATTTTACTATACTCTGTCAAAAAAAAAATTGCCACAATCATTTTTGTATGAAAATAAAGGGAAACATGTTGATGAGACGTTTCTCCCCAGTTCTATAGCATATGATTTAGCAGGGAAGAGCAGGTTTCAAAAACAGTTTGTCCTTTGTTTTTTTCTGGAAGTTGAATAGGGGTTGATTTGCAACAGTAAAAGAGTTTTGCTAAATCCACACTCACATGCATGAAACTGGGATTACATCATGATTTTAGGTTATCAAAATAGGTTTTCAAACTGATTCACTTTCTACTCATAATTATTATGATTATAATTCATTCTACATGGTTAATTAGCTAAAGCAGGATTCCAAATGGTTGACTGCACATCCCTGCTGCCTTTCCATGAATGTAAGTAAATGCACACTTTCACTTGTTAATTTAATCTTTCCAGAGCAAATTTGTAATGTAAATGGTGAATATTGATTTTATATATTTTGATACTGAGTGTGTAAAATGTTGTCTTTACTTTTCCACAGAAAAATATAGGTACTTTGCTTGTGTACTTTTGCTGCACTTTAGATATGTTTGTTCACGTAAGTTTAATGAAATATTTTCTTTCATTGCTTATTTGAAGGATATGAGTAAAATTTAAGCTGACCAGCAAATGTTGATTTATGTATTTACAAGTTTGCTTATGGTGTTCTGTCCCTTGATTTACAATCATTTTCATTTGAAATGGAAAGGATGTTTATAATTGTGTCATGCATCTTGCTATTTCTCCCATTTGGTGCATTTTGAAATGTGTGAACGTATGTTTTAGTATGGAGTAGAGAAGAGAATTGCTGTTCAGTGAAAATGTTCATTTTCATACCAATTTCCATGTGTGATGTTTGTTTGTGGATGTATTTCACTGTAGAAAATAAAATTCTTTACTGGCAGATACAGGCTTCTGCTCTTTGTTCATCTTGGTTATGCAGCATTGCAGTTGTTGAATCTCCAGATTGAAATTATTTTTCTGGCATTCATTGTGTTCATTAGTAGATGCCTCAGCATAGATTATACAAACAGCAGTATTGTATATGCTTCACATGGATGTCTGTCATCTGTAGAGTTGATGTTAGTATGCTTGTGGCGTATATTGATGGCTTTTTTTATTGTGGTATGACATGTCTGTTTTTAAGATGGCTACACAATGAACATGGCTCTGAAAGTAAATTTTTTTTGTATTATTATTTTTAACAGCAAGCTGCATTGCTTTTGTCTGCTGACTGAAAATTTGAAGAGAGTTACAGTATGGGGCCAAGATTAAGTGGCAGGCTATTTTACCTTTATAATAATGTACAGTTCACATTAAGTGCTCCATGAGTTGCAACTGCGCTCTTCATGGCAGAACACATTTATTCTCAGTTGTTTTGTTTTTTTTGTATACCATCCTCATTTGTATTATTATATTTTGCTAAGGTAAGTGGTTTTCCAAGACCCTGCCTAAATACCTATGATTTACCAACATTTGTCATCTTGTAACTGGTGACAGGAGTGTTAAGATAACTGATCCCTGAACACTTCAAAGCACAAATAATCTTCTGGAATGTTAGTCATATCTTTGGCTGCAGGTGTATATACAATTAAAAAAGCTAAATAATACATGAAAATCAAATTTTTGAATCAGTTTCTTTGTAATTTATTTTAATGTCTTTGTTTCGATTCACAAAAAATATCAGGAGGTGTGATTGCTTTGTGTTATCCTGTGATAAGTTCCATTTTGATTGATTGCACACTCTTTTGTGGTGAAGAAAGGTTTGCTTGAGCTAGTTTTGTTCGAAATCTTGTTTTACAGGTGTATTACATAACAAAGTCAACACAATTTTTTTATTTCCTTTTTTTTATAGTGTACAAGTAGAAAAGTTGACAAACTGCTTTTTCTGCTTGATTTAGTTCAGTGAACTTTTTTCCCTGTTGTTTGTTAAGATCAATGTAACCCTTTGCCTATGACAAACATGCAAGATTTAAAAAAATCTGTATTGTTAGCACATTCGCTAATGTTATTCATCAGCTGAAACATCACTTTTGGTTGATTAAAAACTTCAAGAGTCATCTGCTCTAACTGTAGCAGGTTTAATAGGAAGAATGAAGGCTCAAGCAAGATGGCATCATTTTTTATATGCTTAGATTATGACTTAAAGAAGATATTACTTCTTTAAAACTATGATGATAGATAAATAAGATATTTAATGTGTTGTGCTTCAATGCTTAAATTACATGGAGTGTAGTTACACACATATATATAAAATTACATCAGAAAATGTTTTCCACATAAGTTTAAATCAATTATTCCATTTGTGATTAGTAAGGTTTTTATAGGTTTTTTTTTTCCTTCCTTCTTAAAAATAAGAACATCACTCACCAGTCTCTCTGTTTATTGACTACAGATGGATGACAGAGATATAATAGTGATTGTTAGTGCATTGGGCAGGAGAGTGTTACTGGTTGACATTAAGTTTACAGAAACTTACAACAGATACTACCTCAGCACATAGAGTACTAAATATTTCAAGTATTTTTAAACTGTATTAGCAAATATGCATAGATGTGCTTGATAATACACAGCATTGTGTATCCTTAATAATAGAGAAAATTGAGAACATCCTAAACATGTTGTCATATATTTTTAATAGCTAAGTCAGGATTTAGAGAAGGGTATATCTTGGATGTTATCCTTATGGGATATATCCTCTCTCTTGATTTAAACTATGCTCAAAATTTAGTTTGAAATTTGAATTTTTCCCATATTTTTATTGTTGACTTACACATTTGTTTCTAAAACGTTTGATGCTGACTTGGACAGAGATGATCCTATTGCACACTAAGTTCATTTCACTCATTTTTTTACAATTCAGTCTTTTCGCTTTTTTGTGATTTTTTCAAATCTGGCTTCACTGGTTATAGTAAAAGGTATGATTTGCTTACTCTTAACATTTCTGAGATGTACATCCTCCTGTCTTCACCAATATTTTTGGTCTTTTTCTTTTCAAAGAATATGAGCAATATGTTGGGTGTCTACTTTGCTGTTTGCTGTGAGAGAATGGAACATTTGTTGCGAATGCTAATCTGGCTACCTAATGAATACAATGTGTAATTTATAAAAAAAATAATTTCCTGGCTGTGTATACAGTGTTTTTTCTGCTCACTTCGTATGCTATGTATGGTTCAGAAAAAAAAATGTGTAGCGTTTTGTCGTGTGTATGTACTCTAACAGAAGGCTACTTCACCCAGCATACCTGTGCATGAATGATTAAAACCATGAATAAACATTTATTTATCTGAATCATTTAAGTATTTTCTGTGGGGAGAGAGAGTCTGGAAGAAGCCGATTCCTGATAATCTGCGTTCAAGTGCTCACTAGTTTTGCATTACACTTGTGCCAAATTATGCAGCCGATATAAAATCATATATTTTACGAAAACATTTTGATGGCAGGAAGAAGGAGTTAAACTTACGATCATACTGCAGTTTGCATTCTGAGCGTACCACCCATCCTTCCTCCATAAATACAGTGCAATTTTACTTCAAAATGAGTTCTTTTTAATTTGAATGGTCACAAAAATTACAGACGTTCTGAAGACCGTCCAAGAAGGAGAACTGTGTGCATGGACGGAGAATCGCGTCCCTTGCCTGCAACCCCTGGCAACCGAGCTCAGTCAAAATGGATGTTGATGAAACTCAAGACATGGAAGCAGAAGAAACGGTCGTAGAAGGTAGCCGCAGTGCTTACATTTGATAGAAGATGCGTGTATCTCTCAGAGCACAATAAATTTTAAAATGAGGTTTTGAGAACTTTATGCACTCGACGAAGTCTCGTTCGCTCAGAGTGCTAATTGAATGTCTCTCGCGTCTGTGTAGCTTGTCGTTTTCCTCTTTGTCAGCTGTTCAGGCTTTAAACTTAGTAATTTTTAACAGTAAACTTGAAAGTCAGAAGAATTATTAAAAACATTCAGTGTGTGATTAATGATTATAACATTTACATTGTATGATCTGCACAATAACAGTTAAGTGATAATAACAATTTTGTCCTCGCTGCTGTTGTGAGGGTTAACATTGTTTTTTGCCAAATGAATATGTATGTTTTTTTTTTTTTTTTTTTTAATTTTTGTGTGACAGTATATTTTGAATTTCATTTTACTAAAGAAGCACAGCTCTTGTAGTTTTTCTCTTTTCTTAAGAAGTTTGTTTATTTTGATAAGGTAAATCTGTTTATGATTACCTGCCTTCCCCAGTCACAGAAGCAGGTGCAAATACCAGCCGACCACACAGTCCTGAAGAAGAAAAAGCTACAAATGGGGAAGAGGGTGAATTATTGAAACCTCACGATCTCATAGCTTTTGCTCCTTAGTCAGCTTTTGTTCTTTAATTGTTTTTCAACGATCACATAGGTGGCTAGAAGATTCCTTGACAGCTGCATGTTTTGCTGCTAAATTAGATGTTTAGTAGAGCTGTAAGTTAACAAGTGTAATTTGGCTTATAAACTTCAAAATAGCAAGCTCTTAAATAAAACTAATTCTGACACAGAATTTAAAAAAAAAAATGTTTCCATAAAGATTTTTATGAATATTTATCAATTAAACATATATTGTCCAAGGAGTTTTACTATAGTTTTTATTTAATAATAAATAAAATACAATTTGTTGTTACTAACTGTAATTAAATGAAGCCAGATAAAGTTTATTATTTTTAATATTCAATTTTTCACGCATATTATAATGTTACTGGCTTATAATGAAAATAAGTAAAAAATAACAGTTTTTGTGCCAAATTTATGTTTCTTCTTTTCTATAATATTTATGCCATAGAATGATCATCTGTTGATGTGTTTAGTTTGTGAAGCATTTAGCTAGACTATAGGCACACCACTGCAACCTTTGGAACAAGGAACTAATTTTTTTCCCACTTAAAATGGTGTGTGTGTGCATGCATTCATGTTCATATATGCATGCCTGGAAAACATGATTAAGGGTTGTAAGTTTAGAAGATACCATCTTTTACTGATCTGTGTGGTTGTCTGTATCCGAAGAAATATAGTCGAGAATACTTACTCAGTATAGCTGATAGTAGACAAATCAATTTGTATATATGTGTGTGTAGATGCATACATGCTCAGGCATGTGTGTGTTTTTTTCTTTGCATTTCTTTCCTTATCTATGTAGTCAGAATTAACCTGCTATAATATTTATTATTATCATATTCAGGTTACAGCTTTGCTTTTGTTGGGCAAAGGTGTTGATAAAATCTATTGTTCTTTTAAATATTGTCTGTGCTGAACTTTAGTTATGGCATTATTTTTCAGATAAAAAAAGTATAAAGATAGATAATTCCAAAAATGAATGAAAGAATACAGGAAAACAGAAGAGGGGAGTGAGCAAGATTGATTGATTAATTTTTTGTTTGTGGCATAAAATATTGGTACAATTAACTAACAAAGAAAATATTTTTATTGTTGTTCTGACATTTTAAGACAAGGTAAAATCTTTTTATATTCAGAATCAAAGAAGGAGCATGATGAATCAGAAAACAAAGATGAGGGCATAACTGATAAAGAGACAACAGATGAGCCAGATGATGGTGAGGGTGAAAAAGAGGTACCAGAGCCAGATGATGGTGAGGGTAAAACAGAGGTACCAGAGCCAGATGATGGTGAGGGTAAAACAGAAGTACCAGAGCTGGATTTTAGTGAGGATAAAACAGAGGTACCAGAGCCAGATGTTGGTGATGGTAAAGCAGCGGTGGAAGAAGCAGAAGCTGGATATGAGATTATGGCTGGTGAGTTGTGGATTTCATGTTGTTGCTCTGTTATCAGTAATGCTAGTGCTCATCATCTCCACTACTCACTATTTCTTGATTTTGTAGAACCAAAAAATAAAATAAACCTTCAGATTCAGTTTATCCTCATTATATATTTTGATATATCATTCCCATTATTATGACAAAATATTTTCTGAATCCTAAGACACTTTAAATAATTCAATAAATTATTCTTCGTTATATTTCAGACTTGACTTAAATCTACTCTTTTGTTATAGGCTCTACCTGTTATTAAAGCATCTTTAGGCAGTCAACACTTGTTCTTTGCACACAAATTAACTTCAGTGACTTTTGTCTCAGAAGTCAAGGAAAAGGCTCAAGATAATGAAGACGGTCAATTAGAAAAGACTGACAGTGCAAAAGAGGGACCAGTAAATAACCTTGAGCCTTCAAGTGTGGTAGAGGCTGAAAAGGAGGTGGAGGGAGAGGCAACTGGTGCTACAGAAGATGGAGGTCAAAGAGATGCAGCAGAGAATGAGAAAGAACAAGAAGAAGCAGAGAATGAGGAAAGAGATAAAGAAAATGCAGATAATGGAGAGGAGGAAAGCACATACATAAGAATGAAGGATGAAGATGAAAAGAAAATTGCTGCAGATTTTTACTACAATTTTGAGGAGTTTATGTCCAAAGCTAGGGTCACAGAGGGATCTGGTCTTCCTAGTGACCTCCTATCTCTACAGTATCCTTTAATATGCTTTTGAATGTCTTTGAGTGTATGAGTGCATGTATGATTCCTACAGTTATGTGTGTTGAATACCTCTGGTTAGTAAGGATGGGACATAGAGAGGTGTAGAATGAAGAATCTACAATTAAGTATTTCTGGAAAAATATAACATGGATTTCATGTGAACAGGATGGAAAACTGAAAATTTCACTAGGTTAGCCTGACATTTGAACTCATTTAACAAACTGCTTAAAGATTTCTTAACTTATGTCAGACACTCTTTTGGCTATGATTGCAAACGGCGCCACAACCTTCATCTTCTGGATGAAAACCATTTGCTTTTCATTGCTGGTAATGTCTTGCAGATCCTGAATGTCCGTACCAAGAAGCAGACGTATATCCGGAGTACAAGTGGAGGCAGCATAGGTGCCTTAGCTGTAAGTATTTATTAGTTGGGCTAGTCTTCCCGATTTTGCAGTCAGGTCCGTTCTTTGGCCTCTGATTTATTTAAGTGTTTCAGTCTTTGAATGAGTTTATGGCTGTTTAATTAATTATTTGGGTTTTTTTTTTTTTAGCACTTTTAAGATCATGTAAAGGAAGGCATATTTGTTCAGGAAAATTAGAGATTTGAGATGTAATTTTAAATCAGTTTGTGAAAAACCTTGGAAAAAGAATTCAAACAAAATAAGCTGATAGATATTGTAGCATAAAATGTTTTAGGACAAAGTGATATCTTTACAAAGTTGTGTATTGATGTTTCATTGTATGATAAAAATGGCAGCTTTTGAGATCCCTTATTTACCATTCTTCATGCCATGGTTCTTTTTATTAACAGGTTCACCCAAGCCGAAAATATTTTGCTGTTGGAGAAAAAGGGAAGGCACCGAACATAAATATCTTTGAATACCCATCTTTAAAGTTGTACCGCATCTTACGTGGTGGGACCGAGGCATCTTATGCCTCACTAAACTACAGGTAAAAATCTTGAGTACTTAAGAGGTGTTCCTTTTGTACCTAAATAACCTAATTTCAGTCTTTTGTGACCATAGATTCTAAGATATTAACTAACTGGAGAAGATAATAAACTAGATTACATAAAGCTTGAGTCTCAGTGTTGAAGCTAATCTTGTTGACCTGTACCCAACTAAAAACAAGACATTTGTAAGTGGCCTTCCTTTGATGGCACAATTTTTCTGCCTTGCCACTAACATGACCTAAACTTTCTTTTTTCTCCTAGTCCTGATGGTGAGTTGTTGGCTTCTCAAGGAGGTGACCCAGATTACATGCTGACAGTGTGGAACTGGAGAGAAGAAAAGATCATGCTACGCTCTAAGGCTTTCTCTCAGGATGTTTTCCGTGTAACTTTTGCATCCGAACTGGAAGGGCAGCTGACCACTGCTGGAACTTCCCACATTCGGTGAGGATTAGGAGATGAAATATCGAGAGGCTTGGTGACCATGCCTTCATCCATCTTTAAGTCCTTGAATCTATGTAAATCAGGGGTCTCAAACTCATATTAGCATGTGGGCCGCAGTGGAAAGTAACAGCCAGTCAGCGGGCTGCACCACGAAAAAAAATGTTTTTTGATTAAATTTTACGAACACTACTGTCACTGCAGTTAAATGCTAAAATAAAGTTTTTATAATTATTAATTACATTTAGTGTAGTTTATTACATGCACAGGCAATTTAGTTTATTTTGTTTATTAAAATAAGTTGACGTTGTCTCTGTCACTAATAAAAAAAGCAGAAACTGTAGTTCCCAAAAAAACCAACTATAATTACATGTACTAGGCCTACTGCAGATGGCTCGTCACTCATGTTTCTGTCCACTCAGCTGAGATCATTTGGCAGAGACCAGACCATCGACGTTAGGCCTGAAGTCGCGTGTATTGGCAAGCCGCAAGGTTGCTCTCAGATGCTCATCAGTCAGTCTTGATCGTAATGCTGTTTTGTTGATCTTCATTCTGAAGAAAAACTGTTCGCAAACGTACGTACTCCCAAACATCGCTAGAATTCTAGCAGCTGAGCAGAATAAGTTTGGAAAATTCTCTCTAGGAAGAAACTTCAAATCTGGTCGAAATCTGGAACATCAACGTATTTTTGCTTCAGAACAGTGTCACACTGCAGGTCCAGTAGTTCCATCTGGACTTCCTCTGGAACGTTTTTCACATCAACTGCGAGCGGAGTGGCAAGAAGGAAAAACTGTGGTTGGAGAGCAGTGAACTGCTGAAAGCGGTGTTCAAAATCTTCCTGTAGTCTGGAGAGGATGTCTACATAGTCTTTCAGGCGCTGTGGTTCAACCGTTATGCTCTGTAGAAAAGAGAAATGAGCCAGGTTTCCATCTGCCAGCTGAGTGGCCCACAAAGTCAGCTTGCATCTGAATGATTTGATGCGGTCCCTCCCTTGTGTTATTTTCATTTCGCTTGTGAACGGGGGTAATTTTCACCGCGGGAGTTAATCACCAAGCACAACATACATATACGCCGCGGACGTGGCCGCGGGCCGCACAAAAATGTTTTTGAGACCCCTGATGTAAATTGTTATCTTAAAATTAAGTTTGATGGCAGCTGTAGAAATTTGATTGTTTAGTCAATGCCATTTAATTGTTTTATGATTAGAGAGAAAAGATTTGCATTGCTACATTTGGATTATAAGAAGAACAACCTCTAACAGCAACACGGGAGTTCAGTGGCCCTTCGCCATGCAACTTGAGGATCTTGACTTTGCGGAGGACATCAGCCTGTTGTCCCATATCCGCAAAGCTCACTTGGCTGTCAGAAGAAGCAGCAATGACTGGCCTGACAATGAACATCAAGAAGATGGCATGGTGTAGTTGCGGCTATATGCTCCACTGGGGGCATATAGGAATAATAAGAAGAAGACATTTGAGATGTAATTTTTGCCATCTTTCTTATCATGTGGTCAAGATGTGTAATTATCACTGTACCTTTCCAACTTAAAATACGACATAATTCAGTCATTCATAATTCTCTTTCAGGTTCTGGAAGATGGCAGACACATTCACAGGACTCAAGCTTCAGGGAGAGCTGGGACGTTTTGGTCGAACACAGATCTCTGATATTGAGGGTTATGTGGAGTTACCAGATGGCAAAGTGTTGTCTGGATGTGATTGGGGAAACCTTCTGCTTTGGGATGGAGGGCTGATCAAAGTGGAGGTCACAAAGAGAGGTCGTAAGTCGTGCCACAGTGGACCAATCATGCAAATTCTTCTTGATGAAGGAGAGCTGATTACCGTGGGAGTGGATGGCTATATCAGAGTAAGTAAGCATATTTACCTTAATGGAAAAAGGGAAATATGTTGTGCAGAAACTAGAGACTTTCCAAACCAATCATCTGAGGAAAATTTTCATGCTAAAAAATGAAAAAATGTGGTCAGACAAAAGAAACATGGCAAAGGTTAGTAGAGAGAACTAAAGGACCAGAAACTGTTCTGGAGCAACAGCTAGACTTGCTGCTGACAAACAAGAATGGAGGTGTTATGTACCACCTATGTACAAAGAGGACTAAGTAAAGTAAAAGTATATATATATATGTTGTGAACAATGTTTTTTAATTGTGATTGTCTTTATACATTATACATGTGCATGTCCACAATAGCAAAAAATCACTAGGGTTTTTTGAGGGAATTTGTTTTGTCTTGTTTATATTTCAGGTGTGGGATTTTGAGACTATTGACACAGCAGATCAGACAGATGAATCTGGACTTTTTGAAATGGATCCCATGAATGAATTACGTGTTGGGCAAGATGTTCAGCTGTACGGTATTGTGAAGTCTATCGACGAAGAAAATGAACCAACCATCTGGTATGCTCAGGTAAAGACAGTTTGAATGAACATGTGACATGCTAGTGGACCTTACTACCTGTCTGTCAGACATCTTGAGTAGCTTGTCCATACTAATCGAGGGAGGTCGATACCTAAGTGGCATCCAAACCTGGAGACACTCTGGTTTGATAACTTTGTTGTGTAGCAAACTTGCCCCAGTCAATTCATATGAGTGCTGCTTTACAGAGTTGCTTTCCTTAATGAGTACTGTATTTACTATGAAGCAGTTTTAACATTCATAACTGCCATTTGTATAAGAACATGTGTTTGTAAAACAATCACAGCAAAAATGACCCGATTAAGCATAATGTCCCCTGTTAGAGTGTATGAATCTGAGGGACCAATATAATTGTACTGTTCCCTCAATTTTCAATAGGTCAAGCTAATGACATTAGTATTTCACAGCACTATATTGTGTTAAGCAACAAATCAAATGATAAAAAATCCCTAACCACGACAAGAAGTTTTGTTATAAAAGCATTTTTGTTAGAATTATGGAATCTGAAAGTTGAGAAAATGTTTTGCCCTTATGCTCACTCCAGGACAACCTGATAGTATAATCGATAACCGAGGAATACCTAATGTACAGTTGTGTAAACCCCAACCCCAGTAAACGTTCCATTATCTTGAACTTGTAGGATGCTAATGGAGGGATCTGGAGGCTGGATCTTTCCTTTTCTCACACATCCCAAGCTCCAGAGAAGCTTATGACATACCATTCTGGGTCCATCCTGGGTTGTGTTACTTCCCCTAATACTCACCTTGCAGCCTCTGTCGGTTTGGACCGTGAGTATCATTGCACAGAGTGATAATCAAATGTCATAAACATGACTGCAATAATTTGTTTTTCAGTTGTCATGTCTATATTATTGTTTTGGATTTAACATTTATTCCTAGGGGTAAAGAATCATAGTCTAGAACACTTGTATCTTTTCCACAGAATATATGCTTTGACTTCATTTTAGAAGTAAACATCCAGTGCAATATCTGTATTGAGAATTCCTTTCTGAACAGTTCCTGCAAAGAAAAGAAATCTTAGTTCCTTCTTGCTAGTAAAGGTTTTGGCTCATGTTTCAGACTCTGTGAGAGTGTTTGACTATGGACAGCAAAAGCAGCTTTCTGAGTCCCATTTCAATGCTGGGGGGTCATCCATTTTGTGGGCGCCTCAAATTGTAAGTGACGGTATTTTGTTTGAATATGAAAGTGCCTGTTTACAGGACAAAGAAATGTTTAGTTTGCCAGTCTTAGGTAGCTTACAAAAGTAATGTATAAGGATGTGTCTGTGGATAGTTTCAGACAACCTCAGCAGTTTTGTGAGGCAAATGGTACTAGAATGGAAAATCTGTAAGAATTATTGCTTATTGTCTGCTATTTTGATTGCAATTCCTGCAGTAAACAGAATAAGGAAGAACATATTCTTCTAAGCAAGGTTAAATATCACACACTTTTAGAAATAGTGTTAAACTTAAATAGTTTAAAATGAAGAGCAGACTAGAATGATGTATTGAAAAGTAAAAAGATTTTCTGTCACAGGTTGATCCTAAGGGCAAGACTGTGGTAGCAGGATTCACAGATGGTGTGGTTCGAATTCTAACTGTTAGCCAGATGCCGGAGGACATACCCCGAAACAAAAAGGGTGAATGTGAAGTGGCTTTGAAACAAGTATTCAAACCTCATAGCAAGGCCGTCACCTCCATGGCTTATGATGGCAAAGGACAAATACTTGCAACAGGGGTGAGTATTCTGCTAGCATGTCCTGGTAACTTTTCAGGCACCAGCATCCACCAGCACATAAGCAACAAAGATATTTAGACTGCCATGTTGAATGTTGTGGAAACAGTTTATTGCTTCTCATTCGCTGCTGGCCCTTCTTGTGTCTTGATACCTGAACTATAATTTGTATTTTTTTAAAAATATCATTCTGTACACATTTCTCCAACTCTATGTAATACATATTGTCCTGCCAAGCCATTCTCTTGTTAGTATCTTCCATCACTTCTGTTTTCACTTTTCACTTCAGACAAGATCACCTTCTTTGAAGAACACTGAGAAGCTTTCGTCCAAAAAATTCACATTTTGCCCAAATGGTCCATAAATATATCTCTAATAAAATTGTAGCAGGAAGACCTTAAGTATACTTAGGCAGTTTCTTCTCTACAGGGCCAGGATGCTACAGTATTCTTCATGAATATAGGCAATCCATATGAGCCAGTTGGATTCATTAAAGTTCCTGCACCAGTCAGACAGCTATTATGGACTCCAGAAAAATTTGTAAGCATTTTAAGTAAAGCTTACAAGCAGAACTCTAGGATGCATAGATTAACATGCAGTTAGTTATCTTCTTGCAGCAGTTGCTGCAAACTTTGTTCAGATAATAGTAAAAATAATATAAAAAGCCTTATTAGAGCATGAAGAGACAAACTCTAGTTTAAGTGATGCACTGAATATCTATTGCAGAACAAGCAAGCACTGCTGGTTGTTTGTGATGAGGGCATTGT
Source organism: Pomacea canaliculata (assembly GCF_003073045.1). NCBI lineage: Eukaryota > Metazoa > Mollusca > Gastropoda > Architaenioglossa > Ampullariidae > Pomacea > Pomacea canaliculata. The sequence continues at coordinate 4,777,720 of NC_037596.1, forward strand.
GGTTGAGCTAGGTGTGCCAGATGTGGACAAACTGGACACAGCTCGCACCTTTGAGATTAAAGATGTAACTGTGAGGCAGTACACATTCCATAGCATCAAGTCACGTCTTAGGGTATGTTTTTATGTCTTATACAGGTGTGTAACAACTGGGTTTCACTCTGTCTGTTGCACACACACACACACTCACACATAGGCAATGTCAAAAATTCATGCAAACCTGTATCAAGATTTTACTTTAAACACATATACATAAATGCCAGAGCAAAGGTCATAATGAGAATCACTCTAAATCAATGATGCAGGTAGATAATTTGATTTCAGCCATGACAGAAGTAATAATTAATGTCAGACTTAAAAGTTGGCATCTTTGCAGACCTTGTCATGTAATTTTTATGGATCATAACAAGTTGTTATAGTTTTCTGAATTTTTTCATTGCATGTTGGTCTTGTTATATCTGCAAGCATGAAGAGGAGCTGGAGAGGAAAAAGATTGAGGAGGAAGAGAGAAAGAAGAAAGAGGAAGAAGAGAGGAGAAGACGAATTGAACGTGGACTGGAGACAGAGTCTGAACATGGAGATGAACATGGTGAGATATACATGAACATCGTGAGGATGGTATACATGAACATGGTGTGATATACATGAGCATTGCAGGATATGCATGAATAACAAATGACCAAGAAAGAAATTTGAAGAAGTAATGACTTTAATGTTCAGATATTTAAAGAATCTATTTATATTAAAAACAGTGTTTATTTTGGTTTATTTTTCATTTATGCAGATGAACATTCAAAAGCTGTTCATGATGACTGGCAGCCATTCATCCCCAAAGAACCATCACCAATCTTGCATGCCTTTTATGATGTGAATGAAGAAGAATATTTCTGGTTGTCTATGGTATGTTGGACTTTTGTTTCTTTTGTGCCTTGTCTGCTGTTGAAATTCAGCTATTATTCTTCCTCTACTGTTAACTGCTTCCATTTGCTTCTTAAGAATTTTTGTTATTTTTCAGTATGGTTTCATGAGCATGATAGATTATTTGCACATTTATAATATTGGCATTGCTCCATGTCTTAGATAATTGCTGCTATCATCTGTTATTCTAAGGCCGTCTTTTGTGGTCATTGCCATGACAGTCTATTAACTCATTTGCAGGGAGAGTTTGATTCAGGATACCTATACAAATGCAAGTTCACATCTCCTGAAGAAAAGACAAAGATACGTCCAGATGCTGCTGATGAACCTGTACTGGCAGTTCCAATTGTTGAGTCAGATGATATACCTATCAGTACCTTGATTTTTAGGTACGTCAGGGTGGAAATCATTTTCAAAAATCATTTAGACTGAGTCATTGCAAGATCGGTTTTTGTTTTTAGAAATGTGGAAAAATAATTTGTATGTTTTTGGTCCTTGCAGTGTGTCGGGTAATCAAGCTCTCATGGGTATGCAGGATGGCAGCATTCGGGTGCAGACTCTACTGAAGGCCATTCTCTTTCACTGATATACGGACGTATTGGTGCCTGCCTATGCATGATGCTCAGACAGGGAGAGTCTGGCTCCTTGCTCTGACATATGAAAACACACAGCTGCTGAGTGTAGGAGATGATGGAAATTTCTTCCTGTTCAGCTACATGGCAGATGAGGAGCTGCAGAGAAGGATAGCAGAGTACAAAGCAAAGCTGCCATCTGCCCGGGTATGCTTAAAACTTATTTTATTATTTAACATTGTTTCATCATTATAAAATGTTTATTATTATTTATATATATATATTGATTTTTTATATTTCATTATTACTTATTATCAGACTCTATTTATAGAATTATTTCCAGCTTAATGTTTAATAAGAAAAAAGAACATTGTGCTTCATGATATATTTTTCTTCAACTCCCAAACATCTTACCATACCTGTCCAAGTAGTTAAAGAGATGGAATGCGCCTGCATGTAATTTGTAGTATACTGAAACAATAGCATGGAAGGTACAAGCTTTCATCACATCATGAACATGTATCGGTGGACTGCTGTCTGTTTGCCAAGATCAACGCTTAACCTGTTTCTTTCCTTGGTTGCTTATATTTGCTTGTTTGTTTTATGCTATGTTTTCTGACTGCAGAAGAAGGAAGAGTTGGAGAAGATTGTGATGACATTGATGACCAACAGCATACATGGGTGGCATATAGGAATGACAGCTACCATATGAAAAGGATTCTGTATTGTTAGCGTTATTTTTTCTTCTTTTTATTTCTCATAATTATAGAATTTAAGCTCAGCCATTGTCGCAGGCGCAAAAGCTTATTTTCTGCACCAAGAGTTATGCCTACATTTTTTGGTTCCATTCAGACTACTTTATCCAAGTGGCCTGTCTAATGATCTCAGTGTAAGATACCAACTCGCTAGCATGCAACCAACAGGGTCTGTTCATCTTGTCTTTGTGTAGCACTACTTATCTTTGCATGGAGAATGTATTAGATCTCATTCTTTTATATTCTAGCGCTAACAACTGTAAATACAATTTACACTTTATTAGCGCATCATGTAAGAAAGGCATTAAGCGAAAAGGCAGAGCATGATAACATGATGAAGGAGGCAGAAGAGAAAAAGCGAGATGTTCGACGACAATTGCAAACTACGACGACAGCTTTCAAGTCCATCTTAGAGTACAGAATGAGACACTCGTACCTAAGGCACAAACAGCTACCCTCGGGCTGGTGAGAATTACTCACATTTTTTTTCCTTAGATTTTTAGCAATACTATTTATTATGGTTGATGTGCTAGAATAGACTTTCCGTTCCATGATGCACTTACAGTGGAACCTCGGTTAACGAACTTAATCCGTTCTGGAAAGCTGTTCGTTAACCGAAATATTCGCTATCCGAGGCGTTCGCTAACCGAGGTTCCACTGTATATCTTTATGCAAAGTCATTTGTGGAACAGAATAACAATTGCAATATATTTATTATCTCTGTAGAGAGAACTTTTTGGTCGGGTGCTCAACATGACCCTTCACAACATTAGGCAAAAATAAAATGATATCTGTCATAGGAATTTGAAATGGACAGAGAGATAAAAGTGGAGCTAGAGCGCCAGATAAGTGATCGTGTTTCTCTTGTACGGAAAGAAATGGCGTGGGAGTCTGAGAAACAGCGCCTAGCTTTGGAAAAGCTTCGGAAGAGGCAAGTATAGTTTAGTTTTCATGTTGAATTTAAGTTCTTGTTAAAAAGAATTTTCTATGATTCATTTGTAATTTGAAAAAACTATATAAAATAATGCCATTAGAACTAAAGAAACATAAGAAACGTTACACCTTAATCTGTTTTTAATTACAATAGTAATAATCTGCTATAGCTTTCAGTTGACTTAGTCTTACATAAATTTGTCAGTTTCTTTTTTTTTTCTCACCTTTTTTTCTCTGGAGAAGCTAGTCTGATGATTCATGCAGTGTTGTCTGATCTCTAGATTTAAAGATGTGGTGGAGTGTGAGCAGATTGTTGTGAAGACCTTCATGAGCTCACATGAAGTCACAAGTTTCCGCGCCAGCAAACTATCCGATGACTTCTACCAGCTGAAGGCTGAGTATGAGCGAAAGAAGACTCAAGGAACAACGAAAGATGATTTTACAAGAGATCCAACTCGGGATCTTTTGGCAGGTTTGTATAACAAAGCTGTTCCCTCAATAAATTATTAATTTAATAAACAATTTCAGGACAATTTTAGACAGTGTTGGAGTCAACAAGAGTTAAAACTATGTAAATATGGCTGTCCATTACATAGAACTGGCCTAAACAACATGGGTATGCTTTAATTTGTATTGCATCTGGAACCATTGTTATGAAGTATGAAGTGAGGCTAAATCCTTGCCCCAGGGTAAAAATAGTGTCCAGACCATGCAGACGCTACTACTGCTATATAACTATGCTCTCAGATATAAAGAAACATCCATGAGGTCTGGACATCATTTTATAACTACACAAACAATTAAGACACTGGCCTTTGATTTCCTTAAGTTGCACTGTGGCAATGACTTACCCTCACTTCGTAACTATGGTCTGGATATGCTGGCTGCTTGAGACAACATTTCTTGGTGTTTTTAATGCCAACAGGCCAACAAAGAGCTGCAGAAGGCATAGGCCAAGGTGGAGATGCTGTTGATGAGGCTGGGGCAGCATCAAAAGTGACAACGACCTTGAAAGGCAGCATGGGGGAACGTATCACCAAGGCGCTACTCAAAGTTGAAGAGAAGAAGAAGAAAAGGGCAATACGCAAAGCCATGGTTGGTCTCAAGCATTGTTAGTGAGAAAGTTGAGAAAGTAGCTTTGAACTTGGATGAGGAGTGGGCTGTTATCAAGCATTAAGGTTGGAGCAAAGACCATGTGGTTGTTAAATGTTGATAGGGAAAGAGGAATAGGTAGTCATTGCAAATAACTGTTTATAGTCATGACAACATCAAAAGGAAGTAAGCTGCTGCTTAATGAACAAGAGACATGAGCAATATTTCTGGTTTGTAAGCATATAACATACTGTATGTTAATAATCAATTTATTATACCTATTATGGACAGTGGGAAGAACTTATTCTTCAAAGCCAGATGACCAGTATGAGGACCCTGCTGATGTGGCTGCCATCCATGAAGCCAAAGAAAATATGGGTGATACAAACTCAAAACAGCCTGGACTATGTTGTACCAGACCATCTACGCATGAATGTGGAAAAAGCACGGGTCGTCTTCTAGTCCTGAAGGACCAGGTGAGTGTATGATTTGTGATTGCATATGTATGGATACGTGTGTGGGGATATTTGTGTGTATGTGTGTATGTGCTAGTTAACTGTTACAAATCTGTGAATAATAATAGTAATAATGCTATGTAAAACTTGCCTATTTCAGATCCATGATTACAAATATGACTTTAATGTGCGACTCTTGGCATTGCGAGACAAAAAGATCCGCATCATCGAAGAGATCCGTGATCTTGTGAAGCAGCTTGTTCAGATTCATTTGCACCTGGATTCTCAGAAACACAAACCAGTTCCACCCATACCTGAACTGCACTTTGATGAGATGCCTGAGAAGTAAGCCCAACTGTGTATCTCCTCTTTATTTAATCTGCATTTCCTGTATGTTGCTGGTCTTTTGCCTTGTTTAGGGCAGTCTGGTGACAGATGATGAAAATCTTGCCCATGTATGTACTACCTGGGTTCATGAAAGATGGACCCACAGACTCCTGACAAGTCCTACAGCTCTGCCCACTATACAAGCAGCCATGGACAGAGCTGTGGTCTTGGAGCCACATTAGCAGAAAAATGAAGATTTTAATTTCTCTCTGGACATGGTTGGAGGAGCACACCATGATGAAATCTCAGCTGCTGACTTTGCTTACAATGCCAGCAGTCAGCCATGTCCTTTGAATTTCTTGAATTACTAAACTGTCACAATAAAATTATGTTTTTTCAACCTTGTGTATTTTTTAATATCTTTTGTGCATTACTGCTCATAATGTCAGTGACAAGATGTTCTAGAATGTACTGTCTTATTATCACAATTCTTTTGTTTGTTTTTTTTAATGCAGGCGATTGGAGTACACACGAGATTCACTGATTCGGTTTAACAAGAGATGACCGGAAAGAGAAGCTGCCGCTAGGAAAGGAGGGGTGATGGAGGCTTTGGAGGGGGCTTTGGTGGGGGATTTGGTGATAAGCAGACGGTAAGATTTTACTCTAATTCTCTGTATCTTTGAAACTTTGGAAATTATAATTCAGTATGATAAACTACTATAGAAGTACTTTAAGAAGCAAAATAACTATTTCATCTGTGTCTAAGAAGTCTTTTTTAGGTCCAGTGGCATGTTAAATAAAAGAAAATTACATGTGCACATACATGTACATGTGGACGTATGTACACACACATATTTATATATGCAATAACTATTATATGCTCACCAAACACAAGAAACAGAATTCAGATTACCAGTAACTGATTTTTTTAAAAATAAATTTACTTAAGAAACAAATTCAGAAGGGGTCTTATTTGTTCATGGAATGTGGGAAGACTATACTTGATAACTAATTGTTTAATTGTCTTTCAGGGACAAGGCTCAAACCAGGCTAATAAGCAAATATCATTTGCCAGCAGTATGACACAATCCCAGGAGCCCTTGAGTGCACTTGACCGAAATGAACCAGATGAATTTGCAGAAGAATTATCTCCTTTGGAAAAGGAAATTCGTCTCATTGAGCAAATAAAGTACATTTATTCTTAGTTACAAGTTTCACACATTAAATCAAAGTGTAAGAAACCAAGATAAAAGTATGGCTATATTTAGCAAGTGATCCCTTTGTTTGTACAAAAATGCAGATTACTCCATCTTCCAAGCATATTAATAGATGTTTTGTCTAATTGTTTTCATGTTTTTTCAGGTCATTAGGAATGATATGTGTGTATGTGCATGCATGGTCCTGATCCAAGGAGACTTTAATAATGCTTCTGAATTAATAAAGAACAATAATTACACAGTGTGATTTATTGCAGACTTGAGTATGAACAATCTCATCTTCTTGAGCGTATCACTGACCTCGTCCAGAAATTTGATGCTGAGCTGCTTATGCTAAGACATGAAAAATTTCAAATGGACATCATCATGACAAATGCTGACCTCAGGTATGTGTTAGGTGTGTGTATGTGTGATGCATGTGTCTTGTATGTTGTGTAACTTTGTCTTCTGAAATCTGATCTGGTGAATGATAATCAAGATGAATGCACATCAGCAATTGACATACTGACAGCTGTTTTTTTAGCATCATACTCTTTTATGTAGATGCAGATAGTCGAACCTTCACGCACAAGCACTACCTTTTCCCCTCGGAATGTTTGTTTGTGGCGTTCCATAGACAGTCTTCTTTGACATTTGATTGATGCTAGTAACTGCTACAGACAGGTGACACTGTTTGAAGAGCTGGTCCTACTGAAGGAGTATGAAAAGAGTGAAGATGTACTGGCTGAGAAAGTCACGTCCAAGCAGCAGGAGAAATTGGACATGCAGAGTAAGGTGGGCAAAGTTTCTGTTTTACCTACACATTTGTTTCTGATCTCTTAAGAATTATTTCCAATGAAATGTTGTAGGTTATTGAATACAAGAATTTTGTAAAGGTGGGGAAAATGACAGATTTATTCCATCTTTTGGTGTGCCTGTCTAGATTCTGGAGGTGCAAGGTAAGCTGGAGGCAAAACGAAAAGACATTGAGAAGCTTCAGGAAAGGGAGAAAGCAGTCCATCAAGCATTCCTGCAGTCTTTGGGCGACAACAACAAGTTTGCTGACTACCTCACAAAAGTCTTCCGCAAGAAGATAAAGAGAACAAAGAAGAAAACCACAGAAGGGGAAGGTACTCAGCACAGTTTACTAGTCTGTATTTATCTAATCTCTATAACCCTTTTCGTAAGGAAATTTTTACTTCTACTTTTCAAATGAGTTCATAAGTGGGGATATATGTTCCTTTGGTCTAGGGTCTGATGATGATAGTGATGAAGACTCCGATGATGATTCGGACTGGGAGGAGTCAGATGGAGAGTCAGAGTCAGAGACAGGAGGCTATGACCTTGACATTTGTCCACCTGGCTGTGATCAGGTATCTACACTTCATAACATTTTCTTTCAAGCACTCATATCAGTAAATGTTGTAAAGGTTTTTTTCATATATGTAAAACTGCTCTAGTGCAGAGTATGGAAAGTAGGCAACATCTTTGACATGCGATAGTCCTAAAATTTTATTTTCTTTTTTTCTTTCTTTATCCTTTCTTTATTCAGCTTTAAGCCCACCATGATACAAACAATGTTGCATACAAACCAGAAATATATCCTGTGATATCAATCATGTGTATATGTGCATAGTCTTCTTGGTCATTTTGTTTTGTCTAATAATTAGCTAGAGGAGGCCTATTTCCTAAAGCATTTGCCTGTAATCTTTTGTGATTGGACACACAGACACTCTACGATAGCACCACCACCATGCGGGAAAAGCGGTTGGATGCTGAAGAAGCTCTAGCAGAAGAGAAGAAAAACAATGAAGCCTTGAAAAAGGAGCTGGATGCACTGCAGAAGAAAGCTCGTGTCATTGAGTCATCTCTTAAAACAGCACAGAGTGAATTAGAAGCATTTCAGGTGAGTAAACTTAATGATCTTTTCATGACATTTGGCATTAGCAGGGTTGAAATGATGTGAAATAAACCCCAAATAGTCACAGATCATTACAGTGTTGCTGATTAAGCAACAGGAGTTGTAATCCTATTTTTTTGATGATTGTTCACTCTAGCTGGAGAAGCAACAGAAGCTGAACGAGCTGGACATTGTGGCCACGCTGTGTTTGCATCAGATCCAGCATGTAATTAACTCTGTGTTGCCCTCTGACCTCAGCCAGACACTGGTCTTTGAGCTGGCTGGGGTGATCAGACTTCAGCAAAGGATCAAGGAGCTGGAACATGAGAAATTCTTGCAGAAGAAACAAATGAAGTGAGTGGAAAAATTAAACCCTGAAAACTAGAAAACTAGCAGTTATAAAGAGCACATCTTAACCTCTTTGACCAGTTTACTTGATTAATTACCTACACATGAAACATGTGGCATTTTCAGTCTACATTTATTTTAATTTGGAAAATTATTTCAAAATATATATATTAAGTATTTGAGATAATGTTTTCAAATGGATTCTCCCAAATTAACCGATTGATGATGATGATGATGAAGTTTATGATTATGATAATTAAACCAGATATTATTACTGGTTATCCTGTTGCAGTATAGCACACATGCCAGTACCTTTGTTTCCAATAATACATAAACTCTTTCAGGTACCTCTCTCTTTGAAATAACTAAACATTCTAATATCTTGCAGGGAAGCTCGCAAGAAACATGTCCAACTTATCAAAGACAGGCGCCACTTTGATGCCAAAATTTCTAAGATGGAGACCAAATGTAGCACTATGATGGCAGCAAAGTTTGGGCGAATTGTTGATCTTGAAAAACTAGAAACTGTCACAGTGAACCGTACTATTGAAGAACTGAAGGAAAAACTGCAGCAGATAGAAACGGAGTGCGCTACAGAGTTGCATAAAATGGATGTAAGTAGAATTTTTGTTGTTCTTGGAAAAGCACACATATTCTGTTTTCCTCTTTTTAAATTGAAGTTATTAGTAAATTTAATTGTAGCTTTTAGTAAATTTTCTTTAAACCATCGTTCATTTATTCTCAGATAATAGGATTAGCTATTGAAAATCATAAAAAGGCTTTGATGTTTGGAGCACTCACTTTTGCTGAAAGGGAAATCCTGTTCAACTTCGACATATCAGATGGTGATGTAAAAGTTACAAAGTGACATTTTGATTGTTCAAAGGAGGAGATCTCGAACAAGCGAGAACAAATGGTGAAAATTATTCGTGGAAATACACAGCGTCTTGAGCAAATGGGAATGTTGGTGTCAGAACACAATTTGTTCCAGGAGGATCTGGACAAAAGGCAAAAAGATGTGGTAAGTATATGTGTGTGTGTGTGTGTTTGATTGAGAAAGAATTTGTGTGGTGAGCATTATGTTCTGTGTTTGATTAAGAGTTTTTCTGGTGAGTGTGTGTGTGTGTGCTTGCACTTGTCTTTTCAGTTCTCAAGAATCATCATCATTAGGCAGGCGTTAGATCTTGATTTCTCACTAATAGAGTGAGTTTGCTAAATGCAGGACATTCTGGTGACTTATGCCCAGAATGTTTTGTCAAAACAGAGTGGGAGATGAGCATGCAGAGATCTGAACTTCCAATGACTTTCAATTTTCATTATGTTTGGAATGCAGAGGTTCTTAGTTGTCACCATGTATTGAGCAGCAGACATAGCTTGCAATAATTGGATAATTATTCATTTTGCAGGGAGATGACTTTGTCAGCACACGGCCGGCTGATGCGCGTGAGCGTCAGCGCCTGATCCAGTTGGTGCAGCTGCAGGCACAGGAGATTGAAGCACTCAAGGATGAGATCCTACTGTTGTCCCGAAAGGGTGGCCACATCCTGCCCCCTGCCCAGCCACCCATGTCACATGTTTCTTAGCACGGCACCTGTCCCATCACCTCTCCATTGCTTTTCATTTGTTTCATGAAAGACTTAAATATAAATTTTACTGTTATTGCTTATGACTAGCCTCCGTGGTTTAGTTCTGCTGAAATAAGAACATTACTTTCAAATTATGTACTGAATGTAAGCTTTACAATTAATAAGCAAAGATGTTTGTTTTATGAGTTAAATTACTGACAGATTTTTGTTTATGATAACAGCTGAGGAATGAACATTTTTTTAACTTCAGATTTTTAAATGAAATCATGCATTTATTATTGTTTGAAGCATGAGGCCTTAAATAAAAGCGCAATTAAAAACAAAAGTCTAATATGTAAGAAATTAGTTTCAAAGATAAAAGACTAAAAGAAAAATTGTGCAAGATTAAATTAAGGTCGACAAACAATTAAAAGCTGTGGAGAATTCACGAGGGATTTTTAAACAAAATTTAGATAAGCAGAATGGCTGTTTGTGATCTATGTATATATTAATCACTGCATAATATAATGTTATATTTAGCAGTAAAGATTTATAAAAGCAAAATTGCCTTTTAAAGTTTTTGTTTTGTTTAACCAACTTTGTGAAAGTAATACAAGACCTGATCTGTCTCTATCAAATTCTTTGTATCAGAAAAGGATTTAGCATATGATTCATCATCAAACACATGACACACAATGAAGAAAGTGGGTGTGCATGTTCATGCACAAGGAAGGGGGACATAAGCACTCACAAAGTAGTCCAGGGATATTATAGTTCGTGCTCTCACACAAAAAACACACAAAGGATGGACAAAACCACACTTAAGGTCGATCAGCCCTGTGAACAAGTGTCGCAACCAGCAAGGGGTGTGTCAAAGCTGATTCGAACCTCCAACACCTGACTCTCACTGTCATGGGGACATGTTTTTAGCCAATGTGCCATCAACTAATCGTCATCGTCATATAACAGGTTTTCACTTCATTCCTTTCAGTAGTTAGTGCCTGAATGCATGAGATGCACAGCCTGTCACAATCAAAGAACCTCTGACCTACAAGGCAGGGCCAGTTCTGCTGTAAGGCGAACTAGGCAGTCGCCAAGGGCGCAGTCACGGAGGGGTCAGAAAAATGGCCTGCTGGTTTGTTTGTTTGTTTGTTCAAAGATGGATAATGTTAGGAAAAATATCATGTTCATAGAATGACGTTTGGAGGACACCTTTCCTCTACTTGTAGGTTGACTTAGCCCTGCTAGTTTCTCAGTACATGTATCATAGGAAAAATCCATCATTCGAGGGCGCGTTTGCAGTGACCACCTAAAACCACTGGGAAGGGCGAAAGGGAGCGGCAGTGGTGTTGGGAAGGGGCGACGATGGTGAGTGGGGAAGGGTCTGGTGGCGCAGTCACGGAGGTGGGCGCAAAAAATAGCCTCTGTTTGTTTGGAGTTTTTGTTTTTTAAAAGGGATGATTAGCGTTAAGGACAAATATTTTCATAGAATGACATTTGGAGGACTACTTTCTCCTGCTTGTTCGTTTGCTGATCACTCGATTTTCTCAGTTCTCCCTCTTTTTAATTACCGCCCGCCCACCTGTCAGGTGAAACTTCTGGGACAGGAAGGGGCTCTGCGAATAGTGTGGTCTACTCTAGATGCTAGAAGCTGTTACAGCTTGAATTTTACACCAAACAGCAAAATATGACTAAAGAAAGGTGCTGCAACATTTCTTGTCTGCATCAGTGAACGCGAGCAAATTAGATCTTTAATAGGTTTAACTTTAATAAACACTTCTTTGACACTTCGGGGTTCTAACACTTTTGGTGTAATGAGTTCTTGCAGAAAACCACTGCAGCAAGCATGTAAGTCTGCGGTTTTACTTAATTGTTGGCTCTTCTGTAAGATAAGAAAGAGAAAAGAGAACGATTGAAAGTACTTGTCGAGGTGCTAAAGGGTATAGCGATAAATCTCACAGTTAATGATCAGATTATCAGGACTGGACAAAGGTGCAGAAAATCAGTTTTCTACTTCAACGCAGCAAAAATGCGATGACACTTGATAGTTGTCCTTAATATAAGAGAGAGAAGAGAAAGATTGAAAGGATCGACTAAAGTCGGGTAAATTCAACAAGTGGATACACGTCCATGATCCTACAACCACGACATAATGAGAGTTTGTAAAGATAAGTCTGCATGATGTTTATACACTGTCATATAGCTTTATACATTTTATTAACACGAGTTGCTCACTTTACCTTTATATATATTACTTACATCACTCTTTTCACACCAACAGCAATTGTGCATGGGACCTAATAAAGTCACTGAAAGAAGAAGAAGTGAAAAAATTTGTGTGGGACGAAGATAGGGGCCGCTATATAATGGTGCTTGATATAATACTAACTCCTTTTCCTATCATCAACTCTTCTTCTCCTAAGTCTCGATCAGCTGATGATGAAGTATGGCAAGTTTCATTCCAAACCCTGGGTATTAAATCTGTGCAGTAATAATTTAACTTATCTAAAGGAATATTGCAGTTTTAGTAACTGTGTTGAAATTAATTTTGTGCTATGTGAATGATAAATTATATAGTGTCTAAACCATTGTAACTCTGTGGTCTTAAACTGCAGAATACGGTCTATGCTATTGGATATTTCTGCATGCTATTTTGAGATGATGGGTTTTTTTCCAAAGCTATGGTATAAAAGGACTGACCGCGCTTTTTTCAAACAGAAAAAGAAATGGAGTGTACAAGACGATCAAAGTTACTTTTATGATTTCCTTAACAGCGGTCTTCATGGAGTACTGGCCCAAGGGCTATGTTTTGGCAATTCTTGTTTACGGTTTCAAAGAAGTTTATAATTACTGCTTGTATTGTCAAAATGAAGCTGAAGGGAAACATGCCTGAAGAAGCTGCTATGGCGGGCTTGTCAAAAGTGCTTTCCGATCGTTCGTGGGAACAGTTAAGCAGATTGCGAATGTATATAAATGTATCGCCATGCTGGGTGTGCAGTAAGAAAATAATAATTTTCTACGGTAAAGCACGGGCTAAAAACTACCCTCGATGTATGGAGATCGTGTTCGCTGCTCCCTACAAATGGAGGAGAGACAGCTGTGTGATTTGTAACTGCACCACACACAAGCTGCCAACCCTCGAAGACCACAATAAAATGATCAAGGCACTTTGTGAACTCGGTAATGTTTACGGCATCATTGTAAGGACGTTTGCAAAACAGGACTGGGCAGCACCTAGCAAACAACTTTGGGATTACTAATTTTAATTACGAAACACCAAGAAAAAGGGAAGATATGTGTATGTGGAACGATTACGACCAAGCACATGGTATGTTTATCGAATTCATTTCTTCTTCTCCTCCTCCTCTCTCTCTCTTGCGAACTAACTGATATCATATGACTTACTCACCTATGCCTAAACACTATTGCTAGAAGTTTTTCCGCTTCACTTGAATGTTCTCGTGTGTGTGTGTGTGAGACGATCAAAATACTTTCATAAAGAAGCAGGTTCATTTGCTTATGATAGCGGGATGTAGTTAGCAGCGCTTTTGCCTCCCTTCGCCTTACACTTGGTCCCCCTCCCCCCTTTACAAGAAGAGGGATGCAAGGGTCTTCTTGAGTGCACCAAACATGAGTCCGGAGTAGAGTTCTGTACTCTCTGGAGTTTACGGAAAAGACCATCGGGAATGCCAGTGAGAACCAAAAAAGTGTGATAGAAGGTTTGAAAGAGATGATGATGATGATGATGATGATGATGATGATGATGATGATGATGATGATGATGATGATGATGATGATAATAATGATAATATAATAATAATAATAATAATAATAATTTCTTCTTGCTTGTCTTAAATCAGTTTTTTTTTTAACAGAGTGTGTGAGCCGCTTAAATAATTCGAAGAGAATCAGAAGCCCTGTGCAAGCAATGTAAGGTCAAAAAGTGTCTTGTATCAAAACACTTATTTACGTGATTTTTTTGAGGTTTTTACTGCCATTTTATCTACGCTGCTTGAACTTTCTTTCTTACCAAACAATTTTTCTTATTTTATTTTATTGCACATGCATCGTACAGGCTGCTTGGAGGTGGATCATGAGACTGACAGGACACACAAACACAAAAACAGTTCAGCAGAAAAATCAACGCATTAGCATAACGACTGCAAAACATTTGTTAAGACTGCCTGATACGCGAGTTTTTTTTTTTTTTCTTAACAGATCCGACTCCATGAGTGCTATGGCATTGCGTCCGGGCCCAAACATACAACTGGAAAGTCCTGGATACCAGCCCAGCATGTCACAACCGTAAGTTCTTCAAAAATATCTCTTGGCAACAACATTTTTTGTAAAACCGATATGGAAACTCGATTTTTTTTTTTTAAAAATATTTCTTTTAAATCTTAGCATTCCGTTCGTTGGTTTCCATGAAACATAATGCATGTTTAAGGACTTCAAAGATCTGTTGATATTTAAAACATTTTGGATAACAGTTTTATGCCCTTCATCGTTTACCCCATTGACTACCGAAGACGATGACCATGATGGAGCTGCTGCTGCCATCGGCCCACCAACGTAAGCTCTCAATACTTTGCAATTCGTTTTCTGTATTTTTGTTTTTTTTTTTTTTTTTTTTTTTTTTGTTTTTTTTTTTTTTGTTTTGCTGTGAAATCACCACCACTTTCAGTTTGTTGTAAGACTGCGTTGCATCTATAAAATTGAAATATAAGTGGATGCGCATAGATAATATTCGTATCTGCTTTAAGAACGATTGAAGCGTGTAACTATAAATATTCTTTTTTCTTGTTGCTCTGTTGCTCTTGTGGCTTTCTATCTTGTTTGTGACTTTGTATGATTGCGCGGTCATAATAAAAAATGTTTCGACAGCGCACACATTCCACTTTAAAAGCAAAAAAAACTTGAGAAGCTTCAGTATTTATTATTCCATCATGACACGTTTCTCTTGCTTTACGATTTGCAGTATCCACACATGCTATTTTATTGTTGTTGTTTTGGTATTTATTTTTGTACTAACTTATTTGTGTTGTGAGTATCAGAAGTCGTTCTGTCGATAGGAGTGTCGTTCCTCTTGACATGGGAATAAACTACTGCAGAAGGCGTTGGAGGATGCAGGTGTCTTGACTACGTAAGTTGTTTGATTTTGTTTGTTTTTTATTTTTTTTTGGACATGAGTTTGCCATGAAAGATTGATTGCTGACTGTCACAATAACAAAACTGGTGATTCTCCCTTTCTTCATTTCTCATATTACTCTCTTCCTCTCTCTCTCTCTTGCTTACAGCGGGAAGTTGACACTGATGGTGATGATGATAGGGTTCGATCTGATTGTTACCTGAATGATAATCAGTTGCCATTTGGGGCTTTTTGCCCTCTCCCCTCGGTTCTAGATCTTTCTCTTACCGATAAATTTCATTGGCATGTTGATGTTTCTATCTAAATATTTATCAGTAAATTACAAGCTAAAACTTAAACATCCTAATTATTCTGTTAGGCATCCACCTGTGGAAGATGATCATGATGAGAATATCCGTAGGGTCATAGAAGTTGATGGGATACATGGCAAAAGGATCATATTCCAGAAGCGCTGGGAAGAAACTCTAGATTATTAATAATAATAATACAAAGTGTGTGCTTCTTTCTGCATATTACACATTTTTGTATCGAAGATTGTACTTTTTAGAACAGTTTTTTCTTTTGTACCTAAATGTCTATGGCTGCTCTAGGCACCTTCAATATTCTTCTAAAATTATTACTCTCATACGTGAGTAATTTGAATAACATTGATGTGCATACAACTTTTTGTGTAAGCTTTTAGTTGAATTGAGCACGGAGAAATCTAAAATAATTATGAATGCTAAAAAAGTGTCGCAAAGTGAAAATAGTTGAATGTTTTACATCTGCTCGAATATTTTTATTCTGCTTTTTTTAACCACTCGAGCAAGCAGCCAGATAAATAAACAACAGAGCTGCGTCCATATTAAAATATGTTTTGATCTACTTTGTAAGAGCGAAATATCTATGCCTTACTTTAACATGTGGAATACTTTGGTCAATATTTTCATGCTAAGAGCAGCCTTAGGGATAAAAGCATATTGCTATGTTTTCATGCGTATTAACTTTGCTTTGTATTTGTGTATTTGTGTATTTTTCTTTTTTTTTTTTCACTGTGTAATAAAATTTTTAAAACGCATGTGGCTCGAGTTTTCAAAATAAACCAGCAGACTTGACCATCGAGGTAAGGATGAAGGTAATGGTGGTCCTAAGGGACCTCAATTTTCTCGGGCCAGCTTTACTTAGGACAGTAACCCATCTCCTCTCCGTAACTGTCTTACCTTCTCCAACCCTCTATGGCAACAGTTTTCCGTCCAAAGGTCTAAAAAGTAATTTCAAAAAATGAAAACATGGCTGACTCACATTGTGATAGCCCTGTAGTCTTGCCGAGACAGTAAATTTACACCATAGGATATTATCTGTCTGCTGGTACAGATAATGGCCAGATAAAGCTAGTCATACTGCTATGATTTTTTTTTTCTGTCGTAAACGACAAGTTTGTCATCCGCATACTGCTTCAGTCATGTGCGAAATAGTGCCAGTCTACCTGACACGTGATTACGAGATTTCAGCGGAATGATGAGTGATGAGGTCAGCACTAATAGAGCGCTGACCTCACTAACACGTGTCTCCGTACTAGCCAAGTGCAGCTGAGGAACAAGTCCATGAGGAGGATAGACCAAGGAGACCGCAGACCAGGAGTGTCTACGTTTCCCCCAATAAGGTAGACATTGCCAAGCTCCGTAAAAGAAATATTTTGAGCAGTGAAGGCGATGTGACTTTGCTTTCCGCAGTGAAGGAGACGTACGTATCACGTGACTGTGTGCTCTGAAGTGGACGTCACCTTGCTCAATGTGTTTCCATAGTGGAGACGTGACTGTGTGCTCTGGTGGACGTCACCTTGCTCAGTGTGTTTCATGGGGGAGACGTGACTGTGTGCCATGAAGTGGACGTAACATTGCTCCGTGTGTTTCATGGTGGAGACGTGACTGTGTGCTCTGGTGGACGTCACCTTGCTCAATGTGTTTCATAGTGGAGACGTGACTGTGTGCTCTGGTGGACGTAACATTGCTCCGCGTGTTTCATGGTGGAGACGTGACTGTGTGCTCTGGTGGACGTCACCTTGCACAGTGTGTTTCATAATGGAGGCGTGACTGTGTGCTCTGGTGGACGTAACATTCTCAGTGTGTTTCATGGTGGAGACGTGACTATGTGCCATGAAGTGGACGTCACCTTGCTCAATGGAGCGTACGTCACTGTTTCGTGGATGAGACTTCGCTGTGCACACTGAAGAAATCCCAGTCTGCGCCCCACAGGAGACGTCATCCTGCTCCATGGATAACAACTCATCTTGCTCCATGGAACATCCTCTTAGTTCGTGGACGACACAACCCCTTACACGATGGAGGGCATCACTTTTTGATGGAGGATACGTCTTTTTGCTCACACTGGTCCGCTGGGGAAATGGAATCTTCCTCGGCGGAGCTGTCGTCCCCTTGCTCCACAAGAAACGTCACTTCCTCCATCCAGGAAACGTCGCTTTCCTCACTGAAGGTGACGCCACCTTGCTTCGAGAGGACACGTCATCACCTTACTCCCTGGAGGATACATCGCCTTGCTACATGGAGAGACTCCACCTTGCTCCGTTAAACAGCTGTCACTTTTTCCAACGAACCTTCTAGGAGAAAAATAAGACCGAAAACTGCACTTGGTCGGTTAAACAACTCCGCGAGATTTTGTCCAGCACACGAATGTCGGTAAGTACAAATAAGCTATGCATAATGTATGAATTAGTTCAAGTATTTGTCAAGATGTTCGATGGTACGTGTGAATGTGTGTGATGTACGTGTGTTTATGAATAATAAGTGTGACTCGGGCTGCGATTGGTTTTTTTACTATAATGTTTAGAGCATGCATGTTTCGCAAATAAGTGCATGTAAACGTGGGATATATTGTATCTGTAGGTTGTGTGGGTGTGTGAGTGAATGCTGTGCTTGTGTGTGTGTGTGAGAGAGAGAGAATGAGATGTTCTTCAAAACTTAACGTTTGATGAGAACATAATCTTACAAATCAATGTATGTATTTGAAAGAGCTTTAATGAAAATGATTTTTGTTTGTTTTACTTTCCAGGTTTCTTCATTAATTAAAAATTATTGTTTTTACTTATATCTGAAAAGGTATATCTTTGAGACTGATGCTTTTCTGGTAGCATCAATTTATTGTTTCTTACTTTTCTTATTAATGTTATTGTCATTTTTGTATTTTTGTTTTACTTATATCTAAAAAGTATATCTTTGCGATTTTTCTGACAGCATCAATTTATTGTGTCTTAATTTTCTTATTAATGTTATTGTCATTTTTATATATTTTTGTTTTACTTATATCTAAATCTTTGAGACTTTTCTGACATTATCAATTTATTGTGTCTTTATTTTCTTATTAATGTTATTGTCATAACTTTATATATTTTTTTTCTCATTGTACAACCGGTCAGAGACAAGGACCTTAACTGTGTCTCGTGTGTATGCAGTGTGTGCGCACGTTAAAGAACCTTCGGCGAATTCTTAGAACCGCCTTGGCAAAATCGCCCAAATTATATAAAAACATGTTTTATAAAGTATTGCGTATTCTCCATAATATAAAAGAATGTAAAATCTAACATCTCTTTAAGGGGAAAAAAATGCCAGCAGCTGAACAATCGCACTATACATGATTACAGTAAACAAATACACAGAAGCTGCCTTGTGAGATGAGACACAACAAACACCAAACGATTGAAAAGACGAACGATAAAGCTCTGAGAGAATAAAATGCTCGTTATTACATCGATCACTAATGAGCCAGCTAACAGAGAACTCTTTAAAAATGATTTTACAAGAAAATGGAAAATCAGAATCGCACAGAAGATGAAACATCAGAAGGACTCAGACACTGCCTCCCAGAAATAAAATCTTCTAAGTAAACTTCCTCTTGTTTCTTGTTGTCTTGATAAGTGTTAAACTCACAGAGTCTATGATTTCGTGTCCAAATATGTCTGATTTTTTTTTCACAAGTAACATTAACGAGTTTGATGATAACGCGGAAAATAAAGAGAAACACATAATTACAATTTTTAATTAACTTTTGATCATTTTATGGCAATTTCTGCATTGACCACTGTGGACACGAGCCTCAGGCAAGTGAAGAATACGCAATACAAGTTAATTCAGCCACCCCTCCCTTCTTTGCTAGGTCCCCTGTCAGACAGTACTGAGCCTCACCGTGGCACAGGGGTGTAACATCACGTGACAGTGATGGCCAATCAGTACTGCAAATGTTAATTAGACTGTAATCTTACAAATTGGTGTGTGTGGGGTTAGTGTTATGTTTTAGTGTAGCATCATGTCAAAGTGATGGTCAAAAGTTCAGAAAATGCTTAGTAGGTTTGTAGTCATTTCATGTGTTTGTTATTAACTAACATGTAATAGCAGAATTAAAATTATGGCCAGTTAGTCATTTTGTTAGTAACACCATGTTAGTGATGGTCAAAAGTATTAACGATGTTTATTACAATTGTTATCATGTTGTATTTTTGTTATTATGTAACACGTAATAATATAAATAAAATGACCAGTTTATCATTTTGTGAGTGTGTAACATCATATTAAATTTATTATTATGTAACATGTAATTACATGAATTCATTTTAACATAACAGCCGGTAAAAATTGCAAATGTTTTTATCACAATCGCAAAGTACTTTGTACGTTTGTTACTTTGCTTTCTTCCACCCCTATGAGGTACTAAAAATAACTGCTCTTTTTCATTGGAAATTTTGATCAAAAGAAACTGATACAATTAATTAAGCTTGAATGTTTTCTTTACCTGTAAATCTGTGATATATATATTAACTCCCTTTATGTTTGTCTTACTGTTTCAGATTCTTAAGATGGGTCAAATGGTATCTTTCTTTATAAATATCGCAGCTAATTGTTGGACTCTTCCTGCCTTCATTATTGTCTGTCTGTCTGTCTGTCTGTCTGTCTGTCTGTCTGTCTGTCTGTCTGTCTGTCTGTCTGTCTGTCTGTCTGTCTGTCTGTCTGTCTGTCTGTCTGTCTTCATGCCATGCAGTGTTTCGGAGTTTCGCTTATTTACTTCCCCTTTTTGTGTAAACAATGCAAACGTTGTTATAAATGTGTTTGGTGTTTCTGCTGGGAGGACCGGACGTTTCAAACAAACACATCTATTATTGTGATTACTATTTGATTTCCCGGAAAGTCCTCCAAACAACACGGATATTACATAAACAAAACCGAAACAAGAGCAGGATGTGCAAGTATTTATGAGCTATCAAAACAAGAACATTTATGCAAAAGATGGACAAACGAAGTATTATGGTCATTATTCTCTGCGTTCTGCAAGAATTTAAAATTGAAGGTAAAACACCTGCTCCACCTTGTTTATCTGGTGAAATATTCCCTCAGTATCTCTTTGTCTAGTTGCATAAAATAATAAATTGAATGAAATAGTCAAAGAGCCGTGATTTTTAATTGTTATATTTTCCCACACCTATCTGTGAACAGCGGCGCAGGTAAAGATACGCAACTGCCATGACGGTGTGATAACATCTCCAACAGACGAGAGTTCTCTCCTCAACGACATCACCATTTTCTGTGAGGTGACAGGCTTCCTCCAAGACCTCTCCCTGACGGCAACGTTTGCTGACGATGTGAACGTGTCTGTCGGAGGTCTGGCGAGATGCGAATTCCACACCATCTGCTCTGTGAAGACGATCCAGCACAGGGAGGTCAGCATGGGAGGTCTGTGCACCTACTACGGAGACTCCTTAAAGGGCTGCGTGTTTCATGTGAACAACATGTTCACACAGCCACAACACCAGTGGCCGCGAGCAGTCGGGTGTTCTTCACGAAATGGTGCAGCAAGTGCTTTTTGCAATATTAGTATGACTTGTGAGTATTTAAATTCGTTTGACATAATTTCCTCTTTTTTTTTTCCTCGGCTTTCTAACCCTCGGCTCTCTCTCCTACTGTTACTGTCTTTTTAATTCGTGTTAAGAAGAAAGTGTTGTTAATTGAGCATCATTTGTAGCATGCACCATAGCAATTACTTGTTCGTGCATGCCTGTGATTTTAACTATCTGACCTTCCAGCATGTGGCACCTGATTCATTAGAAAAGATAAAAGAAGAATGCAAGGAAATGTTTAGCTTTTCTACATATCGTGCCCTCGACACGATGAACCACTTACATCTCACTGTCTCTGGGAACTCGACTTCTGAAGTAAATCCTTGAACTAAAAAGATTTACATTTGCTTCAATAGCTTTCCTAGTCGCAGTGCAAGAGATACAAAGCTGTAAGATAAAAGAGGTCTCCCAAGTACAAAAAAAAAAATCATTACTAAAATATGTTGTCATGGGATGTAGTAAATGTATATAGATACAACTTACCAAACTAAGTGATATAAATTAGAAGCTGAATAAATAGCGTTAAATTATATTCGTATATTCAAAAATATGATTTAGTTTTTGCGCTTTGTTTAGCGATTATAAGTGG
The DNA here is from genome assembly GCF_003073045.1 of Pomacea canaliculata. Classification (NCBI taxonomy): domain Eukaryota; kingdom Metazoa; phylum Mollusca; class Gastropoda; order Architaenioglossa; family Ampullariidae; genus Pomacea; species Pomacea canaliculata. Next base: position 4,799,397 of record NC_037596.1, read on the forward strand.
AGTAAAAATCTTGTTTAAAGACAAGCCTCAGGGAACTCGACCCAAGATAAAGCGGATATCACGAAATGCAACTTCACTGAAGCAAATGGTACTTCTGAAGACTACTTAGTGTGAAATCATATGATAAAATCCCGGATGCAGGGACAGTGTCAATGATAACGAAATTATCTTTGCTTGCAGATCCTGCAGAGTTCAGTCCCTGTATTTCCGAGTTGACCCCCTCGAACTGGACAGTAGTTGTCCGGTGCTACTTTAAAGATCTTTCTCGTGGCAACATGTGTACGTTGTACCTGGACTTTGTAAGTATAAGTTGAGCTCGAGAAGTTCCACTTTCCAAATGTACCATTCAAATAATACCTTACTCCCATGTGACACTTTCATCTAATGTTTTATCCAAAGATGAGATATATTCATGTCTTTCTATGTTTAAATTAATATTGGCTGTTCATTTCTGTTCAAATGTGATTACAATTGTTTTCAATTTAAAAACCAAAGAATGACCGAGATGCCCTGGGGCAGTCTCCTGTCACTCGGCTGACTCTTGGGAACACGACATCTGAAAAACACCAAGGTCCACGCGGATGTGCTCGATGGTTCATTCTGTCCCCTTGTACACAGCGGCAACGTATCGATACGTGGTGCAAGTGGACACCGGGGTGCGGTATCTGACCAACAGCATCATCATTGGTGAGCCCATTGCGAGCAAGTAAAGGACTGTTTATTATTTCCTTGTAGGTATGAGAGAAACACTAACGCCTTTTACCGGACTGCGTGCTTGTGGTGGGTTATGGTGTGTGTGTGTGAGAGAGAGAGAAAGATTGCACGTATCATCGTCGTCGTCCTCCTCCTCTTCGTCGTCCCTATCGTCCTCGGTGTTGTGTTTCTTTTTCTCATTGTCCTCTTCTGTCGTCGTCACATCTTCTCTTGGTTTTCTCTTTCATTCTGCTCGGCATTGCTGTTTTCATAATATATCCCACAGATCTTATCAATGGCGGTTTTAGATAATGTAAACGATTATAGGATGTTAATAAATAGTTAACTGTATTGCCAGAAGTAGCAGAGTTTCTTTTGAAAACTTTTTTCATCCACCCCGCTACACACCCACCGCTCACTATTACCCTGTGATCCAGAGCGCCCTCGTGGTCTTCGCACCTCGTGCCCTCAGTACGTCCGCGAGGGAGGAGACTTGAACTGTACCTGCATTGTCGATATCCCGGGCAATCCACCCGGATATGCCAGCTGGGACCGTTGGAGAACCACGCTGCTAGAGACTGGAGTACAAAGACGACACGACGGGGCAGTCACTGACGTCTGCAGACTCTACTGGCTCAGCAGCGTGGGTATCCTACCCCTAAAGGAGCAGATCACCTATACCCTCCGTGTTGCATGTAAGTAAAATGCGGTCTTAGGTCAAAGTTCAGATTGCTGATTCTTAACTTGTTATCAATGGCAAAAGTGGACTACGTCTTTCCTCGATACAAATGATGCTGATGTCTTACATGGACATTTTTCTGAATTGTTTGTGCTGTTTGAAATAGTTTTTCTTACGTGGACTAGAGAGCACACCTTGCAGTCTTCGAGTAGGTGAATGCCGCTAGCAAGATAAATATTTCGACCATTTTCATTGGCCACCACTGGAACTCTTCTGTATTTTAAATCTTACGATGATGCCAACACCGTAACGACACAGGGATGAATATTATGAAGCAGTGCATAACACCTGACCGATATCTCGTAGGTCCTTGAATCCTGAATATTTTTTAAAAAAGCAGATAATTCCCACAGTAGTCTTTGTTGATTGCAAAGACATTTATTCGCAGGATAACAAAGTACATCAACACAAGCAGACTAAAAAGCAATATGCTTGAAGATCAAACCTCACTGATAATACAGTCAAGTTCTTTGCAGTTTATATTCACAAAGCACAGAATCATCCATCAAGTACATGTTCTAGAACTCACACGATGATGGTCAACAAAGTGTCTCATTTGTATTTGCACATACCCCACGTCCACTTTTCATGCGCACTCTTAAGAAGTTTTCCTTTTCTTGTAAAGAATTTCTTAGAAGTTTGTTCTTGTTAATGTTCTGCCTTCTCACGATAGCAGTGCTTGTTGACATTATCTTTAGGGAAATCTGACTTTTGATGTGTTTTAAAGTACCTTGAAGTGGTTGACATCTCACACTAGACCACAGCTGTAAATTTATTAAGAACCCAGCTGCTTGAATGTTTGAAGGTTGTGATATATATATATAATCATTGTAGCTTCCTTGTTTTCATTTCATTGTATTGTTTTCGCAAGTCTGACAATAGCTGAAATTTTGTGAGTACAATAAACTGTCCTGGGGTTTGAAATCTTCCGGCACGATGTCCGAATTCAGGATATCAGGTTTGACCCGAGATATGTCCTCACGGTGACTGACGGTTCAATGAGGTCACTCAACAACACAGTCTGGCAGTTACCGCAATAAAAGCATGCAAAAAAAAAAATAATAATAATTTAAAAAATCTGCTTTATTAAGGAGTTTAAGGACTTGAATTTGTTGTTCTTTCAGATCCCCCAGAGCTGCCTCCTGTAATCGAAGGCATTCAGAATGATGAGTCTGTAAGGTCTGGCGACAGGTTGATCCTAACCTGCAAGGTGTCGGGAGGTCGCCCTCTCGTGTCGTCTGTTAATTTTACATGTGGACATCACGAAGATGAGGAGGACAGTGTCAGCGGGTCTTTCGTGTCGAGTGTCGTAACCCTGGACCCCGTCACAGCAAAGGACGATGGGATACGCTGTCGGTGCTCGGCGAAATGGCTGCCGGAGATCACACAGTACTCCCAAACAGAAGAGGTCGTTCTGAATGTTATAAGTACGATACATTCTGTCCCTGGTTATTCAAAAACAGTTTTGATTTCCTTTCAGCCAAATTCTTCGTAAATGTGCATACTGAGTTTTAACAAAGTTTTAATTGTTGTTGTTGTTTCATGACAGCTCTCTTGATATTAATTTCTGTTTAGTTTTGGAATAATCATATTGTTTTCTAGCAAAGATGCTTTGAACACTCTTGTCATCTAAGTTTCAACACGATAGTTGCCATGGAACCCACTGTGTTTTTGCAGACGATGCAGACGATGCTCCTGGTCCCTGCACTTTATCCGTCGCCATCGCCAGCTCTGTCGTGGCGATCATTTACTCCCTAGTGCTTGTGGCTGTTTGTGCTCGTCTCGCGAGATGTGAGGAACTCTATACTTATATTTGAGCTATATACTTCTTATATTGATGTAACTGTCTTCCACTTATTTGTATGTAATCTCTCTCTCTCTCACACACACAGAGGCCCGTATTTATAGGGACATAAAAATGCTTGAGGTAGAGAAAACCACTTAATGCTTCAAAAATAATTACAACTTGCAATTTGTTTCCTGTTTAGAGGTTAATTGAAGCCCCCTTACTTCCTGACCACTCTCTCTCTCCCACCCATGCGATACTGTTTGTGCGGGGTAAGATAATGAAAGTTGGGGAAGCTAGGGGGGAATAGACACATTCGGAGGAGAGAGAGACCAATGGTGGCAAGAACAGATACAAAAATGTTGTCAGATGAGAGGTCATCCCGATGAGTGATATCTTTAGTTTAGACGAGCTTCAGATGAGCTAAAAATCAGGAGGTAGGGGAGAGATCTTTGGTCTAGACACACCAACTGATCGTAATAACGGTTATGCTTGTTTCCAGCAGGTAAGAAGTCGGCAGTTTACGAGCGCCCCTGTCCTGGTGGCGACAGTGCAGGTTTGTTTGATTACAGCACGTACACCTCGCGAACTCAGCAAGTGTCCTCCACGCAGGACATGGAACCCATTTACGAGGAGGTTCGGGATCAATTGTATGTCTCACCACAAAAGTCCAGAGGTATTTTGTGTGTGTGTGTGTGTGAGAGAGAGAGAGAGAGAGATCTGGATTAAGAAAAATTAAGCACCAGCTTCGGAAACCAAAGAAAGAAGGACAATAGAGCACCACAAGGTCCACGGGTTTTTTTTGTTTTTTTTTTCGTGCGTCTGTGAAAGATAATTTTTCGAGTGATGTGTATGTGAAGATAGTTTGTTCAGAGAAGGAAAAGGAGAACGGACAAGAGAGTGAGCCGACAAATAGGAAGAGAAAGGAAAACAAGTCTTAGTTCAAACTTGGAATCAATTATAAAATTGGTTTGTTTATACAGATGAAGCCGCCGTCGAAAATAAATTACCCAGCATTCCTCAATACCGCAACGAGGCAATAGAGTCCTGCGAAGCTTCGGATGTCAAGATGGCAGCAAACTTCAAATCTGACTACCTCCATCCACTGTAAGGGCTGCAGTGGGATCTCTTCTCATCATCCTTTTCAGACATGTTACAATGTTGTCACAGTACTGTACTGGAACAATGTTGCTGTTGTTTGTTATTGATATTGTAGTGTCACAAAGTGAGTATTGTGCTGTCACAATATTCCCTCTATATGCCACAGTGCACTGTCACAATATTAGTACTGTTCTGTTTTGTACTGTCCAACACACAATGCTCTTGTCATCAGTCGATGACACCAACAAGATGATGTTCCCAGTCTCCAAGCTGCGGGCCCGGCGAGACTGCCCAGTCCAGCATACTGTTTCTCTTCCATGTTATAAAGGAAAAAATTGTTCGAATGAAACTACTTATAATAATTAATATTGCTGCCCAGTTGTTGTAGATAAATTGTATTTAAGTACTTCCTGTCTTTGTGTCCTGTGGCTCCGGATTGTCTGAAGATCACCATTGTTAACTGATGACACATTGAAAATTGTGTACATGCAGCGAGATGTAATTTTGCAAAATGTCTACTCATTCCAATTGTATAGAATTATGATTTGTCTTGGTTTATTTATTTATGTTTGCTTTAGTTTTTTTTACAACACAAATTGATAAAATACTATCTCCTTGACTGACGGATTGTACTGTAAATAAACCGGAAACATTTGGTCGACATTATGGCTTTTGTTATCTGTCAAAATGTATCAAGCAAGTTTTTGACAATTAATGTGGCTAAACTGTAAGTGACGAAAGCCCATTGTACTAGGAAATATTTTAGAAGTGTACAAACAACTAAGTATGAACTTAAGATTGTTGACAAAGCTTCAATGTTCGCCTCCCAAAAAAATTACCTTTACACAGATTTTCGACCATATTTGCCTTGTTATCAAGGTCTTTAAATGCCTTAATAAAAGCATTATACTTCCATGTCTGCTGGGTTCTGAAATTGTTATTTTATAAACGAATCGCTTATGGATACCAATAAATACTATTTCCTCAACTTTACTCTCTTTCGTTTTTCTCTTGTTTATGTAATTATGTATACTCGAATGTGCTTGCGCGTGTTTGAGTGTTTGTGCATTTTTAGTGCTTCGCTAACCTATTTTTTTTAAAGTCGATCCTGAAATTGAAACTGACCATCGTCCTTCTGTGACTATCTCTACACATGAACAGTCTGTTCTCAGTCTTTGGTCTACATGCTAAACATCCCTGATATGCCAGTCCAGTGTGGCAAGAATCTGGCACTAAAGATAGGCTATCTTTGGTTAGGCATCTTCTTCCTAGTGCTGTTTCTTGTTCTTTTTCATCGGGATGTGGTATGCATAAGCTTAGATAACAGTGATGTCATTTCGACGACAATTCTCATGTAAATAAACCTGAAAGCTTTCAGCCTATGGTACAATAATGTGAATGTCTCTCCAAAACAATGTCCAATGTACCAGATGTGTTCATCATCTGTGGTTGCTTCCCCAAAGCCTATCTCTTCTCTTCCAGGTTATCCCAGGATAGCTGGCCAAATTATGCCCGGTGTCATTTAATTTTTATGGTGGCTAGAGAAAGAGAACCAACACTCCACGAGCAAAGAGTGGTGTTTTTGGTGTGTCTAGATTTTTCCACCTTCCGACCTGGAACCATCCAATGGACAGCGCGGCCGTTGGTGACCATGACCTTTGTGAATCCAACATGTTGTCTGGTGCAGTGTTCATCATGTCCTCTCTGTTAGCGATTGGAGTTCAGCTCATCCTTTGCTTTTCCCGTGCTCAGAGACAGTTGGTGGATATGGCATGGGAAATGTAAGACGCGAGAAAGAACACATGGAACAAGTAATGCCATCTGCTTACCACCCTAAAGCGAGTCTCAGCTCTCATCCTACACAACGTGTGCAACAGTCATCTTTGACATGCATGTAACACCATACTATGTAACCTATAAACCTACATACAAACCAGTGTTTCCTTCTGGTCACTTCCTTATACAGACCTCCTCATCTCTTGGACAACAGCGCACATCGTTGATGACTATAGAAGGAAATGTGAACAGTGATACTGACTGTTGACTTCAGCTGTGAACAGGATTGCTGTTGTCACAACGATCGTGCAGTCAACTCCTAATCAAACTGTAAGTGTATGATTGCCTTTTAAGTCACATTCCCTTCACATCTTTTAGTAATCCTTGAACCCAAAAGTCATTTGAATACTTATTCCGAATTTCTTTTCTTCTCGATGTCATAGCGAAATTATTTATACGTTAAATTTATTTTGTTTTAAAGCATTAATCTTTAGATGTAGCCAAATTCTGTGTCTGTATTGAAATAATCTTTATAGCCATCTTTAAAAAGTGTCACCCCCTAAAAGTCTTTTGTTCTTTCGAAATTTAAGACCTGCTACTGTAATGGTTGTACTCTGGTGAACCTTCAGAACATCACAAGCACGGAGGTAGCTAACCTTCTGAACTAACTGAGATAGAACTGCTTCACTCTGGTTTTATGCACTTCTGGTAAGTATACCCTATTCATCCATTAAAAAAGGTATATTATAAACAATGATAAATCTTTTTATCGTTTCACAACTACAAATACTTAAAGATTCATCTATGTTAATATCTGAACAGCCTAAAACAGCTCTGTGTTTGTGTGTGTGTGTGTGTGCGCGCGCGCATAAGTATATTTCCTAGCAAATAATCTTGGTATCCTCAGAACACAAGTTGCTTACAGGTGTGTGACAGTATGTTTCTTGAAGTTGTGTAGGAGACCGTTACAAACAAAACGCTCCAGTCCTCACGTTTTAATAACTTTTTAAAAAGAAAAACAGAGTGGTTTAGAGTGGTGCCGAGAAGGTTTCATACAATTTAATAATTTTACCACGAAGCCCATTTCTTTAACGACAAACCAGAAAGAAATGTTTGCATGTGTACGGTCGTTTCTTAAAATTTAATCTGATCCCTCGTTACTCAGCTTTCTACAAGGAAACTATATTTTACAAACTAGATGTGACAAATATTTTAACTTATGTCCTTGTGTGACAGGCTGACAGATGACACATTAAATAAAGAAATCAGTAAATCTCTCCTTCGTCATCGAAGTGAGTGTGTGTGTGTGAGAGAGAGAGAGAGTGTAAAAACAATTGAAAAAGTGACAAAAGTAGAGAGGACAGCATGATGTTGAATGTACAAAATGTACTGGCTTCTACGATGCTTCCATTTGTTCCAGAAATGTCCGACGCTTATGAACGCTTCCGCCTCTTAGTCTTAGGGGGCGTCATCGGTCTCATCTGCATTTTCATCGCTTTTATTATCATCGCAATTCATCATCTTATGTAAAAGAGGTATTTTTCTGTCCGTGAATCGGACTGTCTGTCATTCTGTTTTGCTCTCTCTTGCCTTTCCTTGTCTACCAGGTGTCAGTATGCAATGTCCCTTTTCCTCTCCCGGTGTCATATCTCCCTTCGTTCTCTTTCTCCCATGTTTTTGTATTTGTTTTATTTTTACTCTTTCGCTTCATCTGCATCCTACCATCTTTCTCCTTTCCTTCATCATGTCTTGAATGTTTTAAGATAACTGCGTAGAATCAAATCCTACTGAACACAGGAAGTAACATTTAAGTGGCAGGCAAGAAACAGTCATACATTTCTTCCAGAATATTCCGCGTCACAAAATGTGGGATAACCAGACCACTACATTTTTGGCAATGAAAGTAATAATGAACAAACAATTTAACAAGATATATATATACACACACACAACCTAGCAATGCTATCGCTGAGACCACTAACTGTATGTTAATGAAGATCTGCACTCGTTTTTTTCAGCTCGGCGCTCGATCCATCTCAACAGAGAAATTCTGACTCCTAGGGATCGTTCGTCCTATCGGACCGTTTACTCAGAATCACCCGTCGCTGGAGGTACTTCATTCTCCATTGATGACTTATGAAGACATCGTTACACTTGAACATGAAAAGGAATTTCCCATACCCATCTTCCCTCAAAGTCCCTTTCTAGTATTAGTTGTGTTTATGATGGCTGAGAGCGATCCAAACGCCTATCTTTCAACCCTAACCCTGTTGAGAAGCTGCTCAACTAATAATGATCCCCAGTCTCTGTATCCGCTGGTAGTGCTGATGCAAAGTTCTCACAACCTTTGACCCTCCTAACAAAAGCCCTCTAATGATGTTTTTGGGGGAGGGTTCTTAAATATTATTTCTTAACCTAAGGGACAGGTAGTCATTCGGTCAGATTTGATGTAAACGAAGTGTGTTTTTTTTTCGCTGCATAGGAACACTTCCTTTAACTCAGAGAGCACTTCCTCCTGTGCCTGCGCCTCGACCTTCAGAGTGCCGGGACTCCTCTGAGGATGCACCTCCAGAGTACATAGAGCTCCTCAGCACTTCTGATCAAGTATGAATGCAGGCACCAACAAAGAGGAGCAGAGGGTGCGGCCGCCCCCCTCTGAAAGCTATCTTCATCCTGTTCACTCAGCTTCACCTCAGCAGGAACAACCTCACAAGACTGTGCTTTTCCCGTTCTCGTCACCTTTGCCCTCGAGAACCAAAGGATTCTGTCTGGAATTATCAGTTTCTGTGACACCCATTGATTTACAAAACAATTCAGTCTGATTTCACAAGCTAATCAAACATTCTTCGGCGAAATCTTTTTTTTTCAAGTGAAAATAATTACTAACGAATAGAACGAACTTGGTACAAACACGAAACTTCATTTTCTTTTTTAAGAAGACAGTGATAATATTCACTAATGAACAAGCTGTACAAAGACTATAGACAGTAAAAATCAAGAAATCTGTTCAAAACTTTGAGGCTATAATTCTGTAATTGATGTTCAAGTGCAGGGTTACCTTTTCAGTCAGAGATATCTCGCCAAATATTTCGCTTTCAGCAAAAAACTGGTCTTTGCATGCTTCAGGAATTTTTATTCACTCTTTCAATCCTTGCCAGATAAAGGCACATATATGAATAACAACACTGAGAATTGACAATTTGTGTTGCAATATAATTAAAACAAAGAATGTAGATAATAAAAACACTGGTTCTCACTTTAAACGTTGGTCAACATGCAAACAAATGTACAACAAAGATGTTGCTATTTTCTGTTCTCAATAACTCCAGCTTAAAAACTAGGGACGCAAGTAAGGAAACCTTCTTAATTCAGATTCAAGAAGACAGTTTTTCTGCCCAAGCTTTTTTAAACAAGGAAAGACCATCCAAATGCTGTTAGTAAAGAGAAAGCAGCTGTAAGAGCGCATATTCTAGAGACAAAAAAAACCAACTGTTTAAATCTGCTCTATCGCCGACTCTGATTCAAACACGGAGGGGTCTCCCCCTTGTTTGAGCTGCCCTAGTCGCATGTAGCCGCCCTTCCATCTCCATTAATGTCTCCAAGCATGTCCACCACCGCTTGAAAGGTGGGCCGCTGGTGGGCTGCCATCACCCAGCACGATCTCATGAGGGCGCTCCTAGATAACATTTGCATCTTCGTGAATGTCGATGGACTATTTCCTCTTTCTCTTATATAATATAATTTAACATAGTGTGTTATTTTATCTTCAAATTATCATTGTTTCTTGACATATTTTGTATTGCTGATTCCGTTGTTTGTATGTATTCTTCAATTTTATTTTGCATTAGTACACAGGTAGTGCATTTTGTGTTTCAACTGTGTTCGAGAATGAGTCGAAGCCTGTGGATTATAAACATATGTTTACTATTTTCAACTTTACAAAGTTTCCGTGAACGTCAACAATCAGCTCTACTTACAAATCATCGGGGCAGCTCCGAGGGACCTGCAGCTGCGTTCCCTTGGTAACGAGCTCTGTTACCATTTTACCCGTCATATCCGGGTAAGGACTGGCACCTTTTGAAGGACAGCAAAAAATTTTATATCTCCTGACCATTCTACATGTCACTAAAACATCGTGAGCATTGCAATTGTCTGCATATAGCAAATAACTTTAGCGGCAAAAGGATTCTTAGTACAGGACAGTAAATAGCTCGGCAAATGATTCGAGTTGACAGGGAAAGTTAGAGCATCGAAAGCTGGATGCGGACAGAAAAGGAAGAGGAAGGAAAAGGAAAAAAAAAAAAAATAAAAGAAAAACATAAAGTCTTTTGTGTACCAAGTGTGACCAGTTCCCATAGAAGCACACCATAAGACCACACGTCTGACTGCGAGGTGAACACGCCGTCACTCAGTGATTCAGGCGACATCCAGCGTAGAGGCAACGGCCTCTGAAACCAAAAAATACAACGGAATCTGAATAAAACTAAGAAGATAGGATTCGAGTTTTGCTTTTCTTTCCTTTTTTTTAAAAATAATTTTCGCATATATACAGGGTATGAGGGTTGCAATATGCTCCTAAAATTGAGACAAGAACGTGACATGAATAACATACGAAGAACGGAAGGATGGACATAATTACCGATGACTAATAAAAGACAAATATAGAAAAAAGCAAATAGAAATTGAGTAACAAAACTAAGAGTGTTGTGACTCAGCAGAGAAACACAAGTAGCAAGTAGCAATTAATAAACGGAAATAGGAGAGGGTTGAAAACAGGAGTAGCATTTTGTGGACTGTTGTTAAGGAGTAAGGCTCAAGGAAGAAGTGTGTTTTCAGTGCACATTTAAAAGATTCAATGGTGTGTAGGTGACGGATATGGAAGGGGAGACAGTTTCATTGTTTTACTGCACAGTAACTGAAATCCTGTCTGCCCCTTTCCCCCTTTAAATGTTGGATTTAACTAAGCGGGAGTTAGTAAATGTATTCAGTACTGTTAAGAAGATCTGTGTTTATGTTATTTATCTGCGCTATGACTGCATTGTTTGTTTTTTGTTGTTTTTTTTTTTTTTTGCTTGAGCTTACCCTAGAGACTGACTCGTAGATGTCCTCTTCATCCACATGGCGAGCCAGACTGAAATGCGAGACTTTGCACACGTGACGCTCCGTGAGGAGGATGTTCCGTGCGGCAAGGTCACGATGCACTATCTGACAACCAGAAAGAGGATGTCATCCAGGAGGTTTAAGAGGGCCGGATTTGGTTTCTCCACAGTTTTTACATTTAGAGTTCAATTTAGAGTAACAGCGATAAACTTGACTGTTCTGGGGATAACTAAAACTCATGTCACTCATGTTAGCATTCTAAATCTTGTAGTTGAGGCAGGTTCTTTTTTAAATTACTAATGTACTTCTATAATGTTGTACACAAAACTGATGTCTCAGCATTTAAAAGCTCTAGATGAAAGTAAAATATATATCATGTGATTAATTACAATACCGTTTTCGGTGTAAAAGAATAATATTAAAATATAAATGCGAAATAAGGTCACGCAAAATGTTTCTTTTTCATCCTATTGTTGATGATAGCTAAATATCAGCCTTTCTGGTCCGATTCTGGCTATTGTATTTTCAGATTGTTGGTTGTGAACATGCATCACAAGCAAGCATCTCTCTTGTATCTAAGGCGCCACGTTTTCAATCCCTATCTTCCTCGTTCCTTAACTGTTCTACGACTTCCTGTAAACAAGGATGACACTAAGTGAACGAGCCTTCATTAAATGTCATTGTTGTCCTGGCCTATTCTGCTGTCTAAGCTGCTTGTTTGTTAAAGCACTCCTACAGTAAATTGACTTATTTACCGTCAACATTTTGTGACCTATTTACAGGTTTACGATCATTCCCATACACAGAAAGAGACCGAACCCCAGGCATAACTAATGCACATAGATTACCGAAATGGACAAGGGAATACTACTACTAATAATAATAATAAAGACCATGTATAAAGAAGTGAACTGTAGACTTTTGTGACAACTCTGATAGTACTTTCAACTTATTTTAACAATGTCGACCAGTCCGATGTGAGTTATTTACGAAAAGGCACGTGAGCTACCTCCTAAACATCCTACAGAACTATTTTTCTTAAATGTACAAAAATCCATTGTCCGTGAGCACATTCTCACCATGTGTGCAGCTAAATGCGCCATGCCCTTGGCAATTTGCAATGCAAATGAGAGAATATCACGTGACGTGACGTCCCCCAATGAGGTCCTGTTCTGAGGCGCTGCTTTCTTATGTATTGGAGTAGTTCCCTTGTTCACAAAACTCCAAAATAATCAAACTGGGTTCTGGAAAAAAGACGAAATATTTTAATGTTATGAATACCTACATCAGTGGACTGCCTTTAACTCATTCTTCCTTTACCATATTTATATTAATCATTAAAAAAACATCTTGCCGTTTGCACGCAATACTCACGTATTCATTAGTGCATACATACATATGGCTGTGTGTGTTTATGTGTATGTGTGTGGGTGGGTACTCTAGACTTGTTACTTCATTACCTGTCTCGGTGCAACTTCCCAACAAGCGGACAACATTAGGATGTGGCTCCATGTTGCGTAACAGTGAAATTTCTCTCATGAAATCACTTTTTTCTGCATCAGTCGCAGTTTCTAAAAAAAAAAAGTCATCACTTTTGTTATAGCCTTCATCATTACTTAAAAAGGACTGTCCAATCTGTGGTTTATGGCAAAGCTTAAGTTGTTTCTTTTTTGTTGTGATATAAGTGTTCTTTTCCCTTCGTTTAAAAGAGGCAGAGATATAGAAAATCAAAAGCACAATTGACCACAGATAGAGTTAATTGATTTGCCTGAAACTACCTGTATGTTTATGTTTGTAAAGGAAATTAGAAATCTACTGGTAATGACTGATGATTAAAGGGACATCTCTTAGTCTTCAGCAGAACAATTTTTGTTTTGACTGTCCTGTACTATCGACCAGAGCGAGGCTCACAATGACAGCGCATGCGCTAGTCACGACAGCAAGATCGCGACAACAGTATCCCACAAACCCTTCAGCATCTTGACGGCCACGCGGTCCCACTTGCCGGAGTTGAGGATGTTGAGTGCCAGGGCTTTGTGCAAGATGACGAGCTTGCTGTGAGCCAGAATCTCCTTCAGCTGCACGCGGTCTCGCGGGAATTCACGAGGGTCTTTCTTTCGAGGAGAAGGAAGAACGCAGCTCTGTGATGAGGTGGTCTCTACCTTTATCGTCTGGATATCCAATGTACGTCCAATAAGCAGTTGAAGAAAATGTGTGACTATTTATTTTTTGTTGTTCTTCTTCTCTCACATTACACATGTACACAGATACATACACATGCGTGCGCACACGCACACACACATTTATTAGTACAGGTAGATACATATAAGTTAACGTCACATGCGTTTACAACAGCAGAGAATTTCTCTTACTCGAGAAGGTCTATGAAAATGAATAAAGTATATTGTTCAATGTTGTTAATTTTTTTTTTCAGCGAAAAGGAAAGAAACGAGTTTACCTCAAGTCCAGTCGAAGTAAACATCGTTGGACTGCATGACTTCACACGTGATTTTATGTGGCGGCGACTCTCTCTTGTTCTGCGCTTGACTATTCCTTTGAGGCTTCTGGATAATGGCATTAACAATAAAAAAAGAATATTTTCAGTAAGGGGACAAAATGTGAGAATACTGAGTTAGAATGAAGGAATATTTAGGCTATTAAATATGATCTATTACCTTAAGTTAGTCCCATCAAGTTGCCTTACCGTTGTAACGGAAGACCTCGTGAGAAACAGAAAATATTGGTACATGTCAAACCGCTGCCAAATAGAGAGTAAGGGATACAACTGTTTTCGTAGTATCCTGGTGGAACCAGTCACCTTCCTTACTCGTCGAACAAAGACGACGATCGAGGCGACGACCAAGAACAACGAGAACGGCAGTGCCAGCTCCTATTCCTCCGGACACGGCGGCGTCTACAGCCCTGCTGACGTCACTGTGAGTCGTGGCACCGGAAGTGGTCGCTGTCGGAGTTCTCTCTATGGACGTGGGTGTCGGGGTGTCCACGTCTTCTGTGCTGTTTAAGTCATCAGCTTCTACAGGAGAAAAAAAAAAAAAGATTGTGACTGTGGGCTGGGCTCCCGAACACTAGGCCTCGAAACGTTGGCAGCAAATTATTTTTTTGTCCGGATCTCGACAGACTGTGTTCAGTGCAGCGGAACGCCAACGACATTCATATAGGAAAAAAAATGACGTACGTATGAAAATGGAATAATTAGAAAGAAATGAAAGAAGGAAGGAACGAACGAACGAGCGGAAAAAGGATGGAGGAAAGGCGTAAGGAATAAAAGGAGCTAGTGAGAAAATGAAGCGAAGAATAAAGAAAGAATCAAATGAAAAAAAAGGAAAGCAAAGTAAAAAAAAGGAGAAAAAAAAACAGAAACAAAGAACCAAATAAAGATGCCTAATGATACCTTCAACAGCCAACTCAGTTAACTGCATCCGAAAGAACAGTACCCTGCTTGTCGACAACTCGACACACATAAAAGCCCTCGTCACTAGCCAATGCGCGAAACGTCAACGTGGAGTTAACACTGGACAATGACGGGTCGATGGTCCTGAAGGTGTTGGTGGAGATGTTGTACCTCGTGCCACCTCGCAGAATTCGCTCCTCGAGCAGATCTTGTGCCCACTCCACCTGGAATACAGGTAAGGACGTGCAGAAAGAGGATAACCGTCTCATTCAGTCTTGGCCAGGAGCAAACATGTTTCTAACACTAACCCACTTTTGCAGAGAGCATTTGAAAAATGGATGCTGAACTATAAATTCTTATAATTTGGGGAAAATTAGAAAATTGTATTGCAAAATTCAATGTTTGATATGTAACATGACAAATATAAAAATGTTTTTTAAGACGATCAAAGATCACAAACTGTAGACACACTGAAGAGCCGTCGGGTACATTGTAGGCGAAGCAACTCAGTGTGACCTCATCGAGGACTGTAAACACTGTTGAGGGTGTAAGGGTGTCTTTTGTATCGCCAAATTCTTTCTCAGTATCGTTGCTTGAATCATCCTCTGAAGGAGCATCGAACGTAACAAAAGCTTTTACTGAAAAAAGAATTGCTATACAATTAATAAATCCTTTGAAGTACAGCTCAGCGATTTGAAAATAAACTATTAAAAGAAAAAAAAACCAAATACCTACCTCACCGAATCCGAAATAATGTTCATAGACTTTAAAGTATAATGTTTTTAATTAGTCTAAATGGCAATCTCAAATATAGTTCTCATTGTCATAAAATGCATTTTTTTCCCGACTGTACAAAAGACAGGCAGACAGAAAAAAGACAAAGCCATTCACGGCCGGCACAAAATTCAAACTTCAAAGAATTGTTTATTGCTTAAAGACAAATTGAAAAATTGTCTGCGTTTAAAAACACGTTGGACTAAGTCATTTTAAATTTATTTTCGGGTTCATGTTGATTTATTTTCTTAAAAACCCATACCACTTCTTCTTTCTCAGCAATACACTTCCATTTTTCGTTGTCACCTAAATTTCAGTTACTATTACACCCGCCGACAGTCCCTCCCTCATTGAAACTGTCCAGTCCACTTACGAAGCAGTTCGCTCGATCGGGTGGTTTTACCGGCTTCACTCTCTGCAACACACGTGTAGTTCCCTTGTGTCTCGGACATCACACTGGACAAGGTGAGCTGGCTGACCATCATTTTGTCTGACACACTTGTAGTGGAAATTGTGTACCTGTCACAATGGTAATCATGGTTAGCTTTACTAGTCCGCCATTGGAGAAATGATCGCCGCGCACTACAGTGACTTTTATTTACAGTGTATGTGTGTGTGATGGGGAGAGTGGAGTGTGTGCGTGCGCGTGTATATTTTTTTCTTTTTTAAGTTTCTCCTTCGTTCTCACCAGGGTTTGATTTGATCCAACGCAACAGTTAAGTTAGTATCATTAGATCCCAACCAGACGACCGAAGGGCGTGGCTTTCCCAGAACGAGGCAGGTGAAGGACACCGCACGCCCAACGACAGGGTGAAGGTCAGAGGTGATGTCACTATCTCGGGTACACCTGTAACGGAGCAGTGGCCATGTGTTTGGTGTGACTTTAACTCCTGCCAACACACTATTCTTTATTTTCTGAAGTAAGAGTGTCTGATACAAAGACAGCTTAAAGACGAAGGACGAAGGATCGGAGATAAACAGAAATAAAAACAGCAAGAAGAAGAAGAAGAAGAAGAAGAAGAAGAAGAAGAAGAAGAAGAAGAAGAAAAACACACACACACTTAATTGTAACCTTTATATGTTATTTTCTTGTGTAATCCTATGCTTAATCGCATTGTATATTCATTTTCTCTAATCATTATTCGTACTCTACGTAAGTAACAATCGTGTTTAGTCACGGTGTATTATCTTGATAATAGCCATATGTACTCGTCACATGTAGCCATCACGATTTTTTCATAGAATACGTATGTAAATACATAACTCACAGGGTGTGGCCGCGGAAGGCAGAAGCGCGAGAATACAGGCCTGTAGACAGACAGACAGACAGACAGACAGACAGACAGACAGACAGACAGACAGACAGACAGCTGTCAACAAGGAGGAGAGATTACGAACTCTAAAAGATCAACTAAGGCCCACCTCTCGCAGTTATCTGCACTAAGTCCGAGAAGTTACTTCCGTGCACGTGACTTCTGCAGTAGTAGACGCCCTCATCGCTAAACGTCATGTTGACAACGGTCAGTCGGGATCTCAAACTGTTTTCTGATGTAGAATTTTCGATTATGTACTTGGTGCGGTCACTGACTATGGACACGGGGGTCAGGTTCAAGGTGGCGCTCCTTTGCCACGTGATCTACACATCAACAATGGCAGGTCAGAACAAAATCAGTGTTAATGAGCTGTTTCTTAGAAGTTGCGATTTAAAAATTTTTAAATTTTAATTCATTGCGTTTGACAATGCAAAAGAAGTCTAAAAGTTTTTGTCTCATGCATTCTTACGCTGTTCTTACACTCTTTGTGCATATTTATCGCTCGCTCTCTCTCACACACACACACACTTGTATCTGCGTAGTATCTCGTGACACAAACAGGTTGTGATGCCTCATGGTGTTGGGGTCTTACACCGATCGCAGTCCATCAAACAGGCACCGTGGTGTGAGCAAAGAGAACATCAAGGTGCAAAGTTAAAATTGATACCGTGTGAACAGGTGTGAAAAGGTACACGAATGAGTACCTGAACAGGTACGAGAAGCCCTTTCCTCGTCCCACTGAAGTCACACTCGATTGTCAGAGGGAGTCCTGTGGAAACCTCAGCAGATTCCTGGATGGGCTGGACAATGTTTAGAGAAAAGTGAGTCCAGCATGAGATTATCAGCCCCGAGGTGAAAATAGCTCCAATCGTCATCCACTTCATTCTGTCAAGAAAAAAATTTCGTCTCCTCAAAATCTATAAAAACATTCCACTGACAAAAGACGGAATAGGAATATATCATAAGCATAAAATATTTGCAAGCGCAAAGAAAGAGTATTTTATTATGGTCTCTAAAAATCGCAATAAATTGATGGAGTCAAAAGGATGATAAAAATAGTCCCGACATTCTTTTTAACCCACCGCCCTTCGAACAGGAATAAAAATCACTCAGATAAGGCTCTTCTCATAAAGGTCATCCGAACACGCACCGAACATTTTTATAGTGACATCGTGATTGATTATTTCCCTTCGGCAGTGCATACTCGACTATGATATTGTCCGGAATATTCACATGTTTGTGTGGAGCGTGTTTACTTGTTTGCCTCCAGCACTTTACAACTGCTGCCTGTCAAGCTACTACATACGAGGTCGTGACCTGCACATCTCTCATTTTGATGTCCTGTGGTGTGGGTCAGGCTTAGTGATCGAAACACTGAGCAAAATTTAGTTAGATTATGGTAAAATACACGGAAAATCAGTACATCCCATAATTTACTAGACACGGTCATGAAGAAAGAAGAGGTGGCTAACGGGTGTACGGAAAGCTAGGCAATTACAATGATAATTCTGTATTTGCAAACACAGGATGAAAAACTAGTATGGTTTTCTACTTTAAAGAGGATATATAGGGATGTTAAAATATATACCTATAATAGTAGAAGCATAAAGCAAAAATAAAAAGAATGGTAAAAATTACAAACGTGAATACATTTCCGAATGTTTACAAAGTTTAATATATGTAGCGTGATAGTGTTTCAAAAGTAAAGCTAGGCCGACAAACAGATATACAATTATTTTATAAACTCATTAGAAAAAAAACAACATCATAATAATGATTTAATATCGCATTTGTTTCAGATCTTTTGTCCTTTACTGAATTTTAACTTACAAACATTAGAATGCTTTTATTTATATCAGATGACAATTTGGAGAAGAAAGAGAAAAGCTGGAGAAAGAAAGGAAGCTAAAACTACATCCAAAGCCATGAGCGTAAGTGGACCCGCACCTGCACTGTCTTGCTGTACTGCTTTCTCCGACCTACATCCGCTCGAGTTACCTGGCGAAATAGAAACAAGCGGTGGTGGATGAGCTGGATGAGTGGACAGCGCATCCAACAGCGCGTGCTTTGACGGAACTGTGTCTATCCGCGCCTGAGCGCACCGTATGATCTTGTCGTCTTCCGCGTGTTGGTGTCACCTTAGAAAAAAAAATAAAACCATAAGGTGCTGCACTGTAAGCAAGTCGGAATTGACAGTGAAGGGGTAGGTATGGTGTGTGGCCAGTCTGTGAACCTAGAGGAGGATGGGGGGCCGCTCTGGCGCTGAGGCCTTTAAGCGAGAGGTCAAAGGTACTTTTTTTCGAAGTCACTTCACGACACAGTGAAACTTTCTCTTCCATTTTCTCCATCACCAAACAAACAACTGCATCTGGAGGAGGATAAAAAAGGGAGGTTACCACGAGGAAGATCGTTTTGTTTTGTGTGTTGAAAGAACTGTGCATATGTCCAGGTGAGTGTGTTGTTAATTAAGCCACCCGTGACACAGCAGTCAAGTCTAGCGTTTGACCAGGACGCTTAATTTTCAGCTCACTTTTGCTCGGAGTCCTTGGACCAAAGGTAGCTTGGAGGGTTAGACTTGACAAATAGCTACATACACTAAGCAAGTGTCTCAAATTGACTGACAATGAAGTTTGTGAGAAAAACTCATAAATATAGCATTACAAATAGTCCGTAGTCAGCAGGTAAAATGACAATATAGATACTGCATAACTTTTTTTATATTACAATTTCAGTCGAAATATGCTAGACATATAAACATATATACATATACAAAACCCTCTCCTTTTGATCTACTGAAATATTAAAGTTAATATCAGTTACAGATGGTTAATGAGTCTTTAAAACACTTGCTTTGACTTCTGTTTTAGAAGTAAACAACTCCCTGTTCATGTAGTGATGTAGAATCTAGTGCACTTATCCTAATGCTTACAGCCTATATTTTATTGAATTAAATATTGGTATTGATAATTGAATTGTAAACATTTACTGGGCAAATAATTTACTATTATAATTACAAGGATCCAAGAGAGTCGTCCGACCCGGGGCCAGTGCTGCCTCTGGGCGGGATTGATAGAACATACAAGTTGCAGATCAGCAATAGTTTTGATAAAATATAGATCTGCCCTAAACACCTTAAAGCAAAAGAAAACAAAATTCTTCTAATCAGTACTTTAACCATGAAGTGCTGCTTTTGACGAGCAAAAACATAGCTGCCCCGGGTGAGGATCGAACTCACAACCTCCGCATAGCTCCACTCGCGCCCAGCGCGAGGAGGTACTGTCTATAAGTACGGCGCGCTAACCGATTGTGCCACCGGGGCCGCCGATTACTAGACTTTCAATTCTATGTGTATAACTGATACGCTTGCCTTGGCGCCAAACCTGTTCAGTTTTATCACACTGACCGGGAATCTGTCTCGATGGAAACTACCTGATACTGTATTGTTACCATTTATTAAACGCTTCTTGATTAAAAAAAAACAACAAAATAATCGAAGAATAAATTAATAGACGCCGCGTGTGATGCGTGCTCGCGATGTTAACATCGTTGATTATATCGACACTGGCTTAATTTATATAATTGCTACACTGTATTTTCTTTCTTGCTTCAGTATGTTTTTGACAAGAAAGACTGTGTCGCCGAACATATCGACACTTAACAACCCATTTATGCATGAAATTATAACCGCCAAGGAACAACTCGACCACATCCAAAAGGATAAATCAGACGAGATATATACAAGCCATCATGAAAGATCATATATGCGTACTGTATGATCTCTATCAATGCTAAGAGCTAGGAACTCAAGCACCAATGTTAGACATTGTCAATCATTGAATAATTTAACCGAACATATCGACCATACAGTTTTTTTTTTTTTCCTGCTGGTGATGGGAATTGAGGTAATACTAACCCCTCTGATTATTTCTGAGAAAGTACGGAACAGCTAGACTGCATGTAAGCGTCTGCACGACTGTTTTCCAGAAGCTAAACAAAATATTAAACGATACGTTCATAGGTATGACTACGCCACACCTGAGTTTGCACAAGTCCGGTAAAATACGAAACATCTGCATGTAAGTACTCAAATAAAAACTTTCTTCGATATTTGCTGCGTGTGTGGTCAATAGCCGAGTGAGAAGTGGTGATCGAGTTATCTGCCTTGACTCGCTTGACAAGCTGGTTGTCGCCCATTCCTTTTATGGAGGTAGTATTTCGAGTGAATCTAGGCTGAATTACTTTCAAGCATCGACTCAAAACTCCATTATTTGGAAAGCCCACCCCTGCTTCTGTAAAGCGGCATGCAGTCTGCATAAAGAAAAAATTCCTCAATGACTTCTGACAATCAAAATTCAGCTGCTTAAAGTACAGTTAATTCTGATTTTTAAAAAAAAAAAATTAATTACATAAAATTAATGTCATTTTGTGCCCTCTCCATGTCTACACACCAGGCCTATTAACCCTCTTGTATATGTCTTCGTTAGGTATTGCACTGTATAATTTTATCCCGCTTCACAAGAATTTTTTGTCCAGCAGTTTTTGTCTGTAGGTTTATTATATGATCCAAATCAGTATGACCATCATGAACTAGTTCATCAAATTCTCATAAAGTAACTTATGCAACAATATTTGGGGGAAAAAAAAGCAGCATGCAATAGGGAGTAATAATTCATTATTACACCCATCCTGGAACGGAATGAGAATAAAATTCATCTGAAATATGCTTGCTTGTAGCAATTTAATCTGGGTTGGGTCACCTTTGGTAACATTGCAAATTAGACTTAAAATTAATGCTTTAATACACAGATAATCGCTTGCAGTGATGAACATCATTAAAGTTACACCAAACATTTGTATGCCTGTTTGATGGCAGTTATTGCTTGTAATGTCATGACAATGTTGCCTTTTGTACCTTAAACAAAGACTACTTTTATGTGCATATGCTTGCACACACTCACTTGCACAAATATGCAGCATAAGCATACATTGTTGACAAAGTCCAATTTTCAAGAACAATTTTAATGACGTAATCAAGAAACACTTCACAGAATGAGCGCCATCAGCTACATACTGTATGACACTGGTACGACTGGGAGTACAAAGGAACTGGGGGACAGATTGTATCACTTTGCTCAGTCTGTTTTGTATTGTACACAAGGAACAATTTCAAGAGTATCTTCATCAATTCTACCTAACAGAAACATTGAAGTATAATCTGAAAACAAAAACACCAAGACGCAAATAATGCACATCATCATGAAACTCATACTGAAAAATGTGTTCTACAGTGATCAGTCTCCTGCATGCTGATTTCATTGACTTGTGCATGAATAAAGCCACTAATTATGCATCAGCATTTAAACAAAGGCAGATTCTTCAGCAAACAATAGAACACAAAGACTAATGAATATAGCAATTCTTGCAGTACCTGGTTACTTCATGTGTGAAATAAGTTATGGAGAGGTGAACAAATATGATTGCTTTTTTCTTTTCTTCTTAACTACTGCAAAATTGTGATGATCACTGAAAAGGATTTAAAACTTTTGGGTGAAATGACAAGATATTTGCAGGGAATATTTTTTTTAGCACATCTGATAAAGGTTCAGTTTTTTTAAGACACCAAGTGTGTTTATGAAAAGGCTATGCTCATTATCTACTGACTATGACCATTTATTAAGCGCATATTAATACTGATTTCTGACATCCATTATTGTTAGTGCATTTTTTTTAACGCTGTAGATCAACATAGACTGCTTTCTTTATTTTTTTCTATGAATAAATGTCATCCATTTTAAATACAAAATTATCAAGAATATAGCATGAACTGTCTTATATTTCACAAGATATACTTGTCAACACACAGTGGTCAATCTCTTGAGCAATTATCGATTTATATGCTCAAACGTCTATGGGATATCTAGTTTCTAATTCAATTCTACATTTGACAGAAACATATTGCTCTATTCCCCCATCACTTACACTTCCATGAGGTACATGGAATTTGAACAGTAATGTCCACCTATCATGTCATGCAACAACTGCTCAGTCTTAAACTGCTAACAGAAGCCCAAATCCCACATTATCTGCACAGAATAAAGGGCAACTAATAATAATAAAAAAATACCCTTCTAATCTTACTTTCATGATGCAATTAATTAAGTAGTTTACCCTAAAATATAAGCTAACTTGTACTGACCAATATAATTCTTCTTTAATATGAATGCATGCAACTCTGCAGATGTGTGTGTGTGCTTAGGTCACATGAGTGGTTTCTATGAGTGGGCATGTCTACTTGTGCTGGAAGTTAATGATTCATTACATGAAAAAGCATTTAAAATAAATATTGGTTGTACATCTTATCAAGCCACTTCACCCACCCTAACCATTGACAGAACTTAACCTGGGGTTTTCTCCTTTCTTCCACAAAAAAAAAAGACCCCAATAAAAATAACATCTGGCATTCAGCATTTCTGATGGAGCATGTTTGGTTTTTGGAACAGGTATGGTTGTACCTTTCTCTAATAAAAGTCTTCTGATGATAAAGGGGCATGCACTCTGTTGTGACATACACACTTGGTTGAATGTAGACGGGTTCAAGGTAGGCAAGTTAGGACAGCCAAGACCTCCTTGCGTCAGGTAGAAGATATGATGTCGAGAGTAATGTCACCTCATTTTCCACCACTCCCTGAAATTGCTGAAAATAAAAAAACTTTTGATTTTTTCCTCAAAGCTATTAAAATCTTAAAGTGTGTCAAACACATTAGTAAAAATATTGAACTTTTAATGCATATAAAACTTCAGACATCTAGCTTAAATATATGCACATGTTTTATAAAATACATGAAACTGGGTAGCAGTTGTTTGTCCCACAGTTAAATGTATGTTCTTTTGCACATTTGCAAGTGTTAAAATCTCCAAAATTTTATTTTTTTAGAACATAAAAAAACCAAGCAAAGATTTTTATAGCAAACAGAAATGAAACAATTTGTACAAGTAGTCTAAGATTTTCAGAGGAGTGAGATATTTTAACATTGTTAGTATCAATATACTGTACTATTTTGCTTCACATGATCTACAGCTGTAGTTATCATAATGAAGCAAATATAGTACAGCTCTCATCAACATTATGTTATCACTTAGCATTCAACATCATGCCAAACAATGTTAATCCACACCAAATTTTGTTCTTACACAATTACTTTAGTCTTGTTAATTAAATATTTATCAATTCATGCTATTAGAAGCATCATCTTTTAATACCTGAAAAGCCAGAAAAAAATCATTAAGTGTCATTTGCTACACAATTTATGACACCAGTAAGACTGGATCGAAATTCACGTTTAATCCAGATGACACACAGATCCAAACATACTCATATATACAATTAATTAAACCACAACACAATAATTATATTGAAAGCTAATAAGGCCCCACAGCCCAGCAAAATTTAGGAAAAGTAACTCAAGACTTGCAGGGGTAAGGTAAGTTTAAGTTAAAAGAGATGCAGAGTCTGAATGACAACAAAATCAACCAGTATTACCCCCCAACTGGTAACTAGAGTACTTCAAAGCTAGTGAATGGATGCCACATCAAGGAGTGTGCTATAAGAATACAGCCATCTGCAAGCAATAAGTATCAATGTATACAGAAGCTATTCAATCTGTGTTTAATTAACTGGTGAAAGCAGCCCTAAAACATCTTGAAAGTTATGGTTGAGTCCTTTCTGTGCTGCAAATCACTTACACTATGTGCATTAAGAATTTTACACCATGCATTGAGAGAAAAGTGCAAAAGGTTTTCAGTTAAAAGAATTATGCATGCAAGCCTTAATGAACAGTCTACAGACATCCATAGAAAGAATCCGACTAATATCTACAAAAGCAACAAAAAATAGAAACAATAAAATCAAAGATGTTTTCCCCTTGTTTATGCACAAATAGTTTTACAAGACCTAGAAAAATGTCATGCAAAGCCAGTAAACATTGTGTTCATGGTGCAAATAATGAGTCTCCAAGTTACATTTTGTGAAGTGAACATGTATAAGGTATTAGAAATAAAGGAGGTGTATGGGCAGCAAGAAAAGTGATTACAGAAGACACAAGCACGACCATGCAGGATTGAGTATCTTAAGCATTATCTACCTAAATGAGGGTGGCTGCTAAACAGTCTTTAATCTGCAACTGAAATACAAGTTACCTTAATAAGCACAATCACACATATGAGCAGAGTACTTTTTAACGCTCTCATAACAGTCAACATTTTTAGGAAAAAAAGATTCTGAAACCCAAAAGTATACCTCCAACATTTGCAGCTCAGTTACCCATTTCCTCAAAAGAGAGACTCATTTATGCCATAAGTACCAGAATATTTCCATGCAGAATGAAAAAATGCCCACGGACGCTTATCAAATTGTAGATGCAGAAAGAAAGGAAGTGTGGGGTGTGATTACATTTTGACAAGTTCTGAATTCCCTGGCTCCTGTTACCTCTAAACATGTTAACACCTAATGATCCCTGGAAATATGAAATCTCAACATAAACTTAAAGAACAAATATAAAGAAAAGTGGGAATAGACTCTAATGTCTACAAAGATAACAGCAAAAGAGCAAAATCACATTTTCAGATAAAGCCCTGTGAATTTGGAGAGAAGATCCCCTATTTAAAATGATTTCCTCAAAGTTGAAAAATTAAATACATCACCTATTTAAAATGCTAATAAGTGGCAAAAACACTTAGAAGTTTTTTTTAAA
This sequence comes from Pomacea canaliculata, assembly GCF_003073045.1. Taxonomy (NCBI): domain Eukaryota; kingdom Metazoa; phylum Mollusca; class Gastropoda; order Architaenioglossa; family Ampullariidae; genus Pomacea; species Pomacea canaliculata. The sequence continues at coordinate 4,824,841 of NC_037596.1, forward strand.
AAAATCCCCATGATGCTGGCAAGAAACTTTAACACTTGCTGTGACAAGACAACAGCTGTCACATGCTACAAGATTCACTTTGCAGAGTAGGCAAAATACAAATAAACATAATACCAAGTACTATAAAACATTGCAAAGCATGCATTTAATAATTTGTTAGATTATCACCAAGACAGGCACAAAGTACACACCTTCTAAAGCTTCAGCTGCAAAGAACTGTACATCAATATCGGAGTCTCCTTTCAGTTTCTCTAACAAAGGTTTTGCCACACTTTGAACAGTTCTGAAAGGAAAAAAAAGACATCATAACAACTACACTACCACACATGCTAACATATTCAACATTACATGTATAAAAAAGTAGTTCATTACTATAGCTACTTTCCATGACAAGCTAAATTTTTAAATGGACTATATGCGCAATGAGCATTCTTCGGAATGGATACCTGCGCATTATAAATCGACATCATCATCATCATCATATCTCACCATCATAAATCTAGACAGGTAATGGAAAAAAAAAATGTACAAATTTAAAATGTGGAACAGAACTAAAAGAGACATAAAAGATAAAAAATGAGATTAAAAAAAACTAAATGCTTAGCACTTACGACTGGTCAAGAAGTGGGGCTATTTTCTGAAGAGTCTTGGCTACGTTGAAGCGAACATTAGCTACGGGATCCTGCCCCATGCTGATTACTGTGGGTAAGAGAAGCTTAACAGTCATCTCCGGCCCCACAGTCTCTGCCAGCAGCTGAGAGAACACAATTTAATTATTTAAATATGTGATCTGACAAAATTAGTCTTAACTGGAAAAAAAAATTTTTACATTTAAAAATTCCACAGGGTATGATCTTTCTTTTGAAATTAAAGTTGCCCTTATGGTCCCAAAACTAAGTTATCCAGCTATGAAGTGTACAAGTTGAGCAGTGGTCTTTCTTTTAAAAAGGAAAGCAGGTTTAAAGATTTTCAACAATCCCACAAGGTTTCACCTATTTTGCATGGTGATAACACACAGTAAGCTTCATTATTTCAAACCACACAAAAGCATGGCAGAGGATATTTGTAAGTTTTTAGTACCTTATCAAAACAAACAGCGAAAGAAAAATGTTGCTGTATTCTGATTAACGTGCAGACATAGGATTAATGGAATATTACAACAAAATACAAACATTTCTTTTGATAAAAACTAGTAGAAAACTTCTTCCAAATGATTAAGATGAACAAGATATATATCAACATTTTTGTCGGTGGGGTAACTGTTGTGAAAAAAGTTGCTCCCTTTAAATATTATGTAATTAATTTGCCAAGTTTTGAATGTGGAAGAATTGTAATCAGAATAGTGTAAAGCTAATGATTCTTTGCCATTCTTATGCTTTATGCTTTGCTTTTGAACAGTAAACAAAGACTGGCAGAAGCAGTCAGTTGTCTCCAATTAACCGATTGCATTTCTGTTCCCTACCAAGGAAAATTCACAGTCTGATTCCCTTACTGCAGGGGTGGGCAACATACGGCCTGCGGGCCGGATCCGGCCGCTACGGGATTTTGACTGGCCCGCAGACTGTTTCTGGTCGTACATGATAATGTGGCCCGCGGCCACATTCTGCCGCAATCTCCCACTACATGTACTAATTACTTGCTTACTGCGTCGAATAATAGTGACTGTTAGTTATTCTTTGGTTCTTTGTTTTCAGTTAGAATTAGATTTAGAAGTCGGCAAGAAAGCAGCATGTTTGTTGTGCAGTGAAAGTGTTGCCGTGTTTAAAGAGTACAACGGTAGCCGCCATGATGCGACGAAACGTGCAGGCTATGGCAGGTTTTTATCAGCAGCGGACCGGCAAACAAGAGCAACAGAACTGGACAGAAAACTTGTAAAGCAGCAGAATGTATTCGTAAAAACCAAAGTAGCCCAGAAAGCTGCTATTCATGCCAGTTTGTGGTCGCATACAACATTGCCAAGCACAGCAAATCGTTCAGTGATGGTAAATTTGTCAACAAGTGCATGCTCCATGTAGCTGATCAAGTCTGTCCACAACAAAGAAAGAAGTTTGAAGAAGTCAGTTTGTCGAGAAGAACTGGGGTTCGCCGCATTGAAGCAATTGGTGAAGACCTGACATCACAACTGAAAAGGCGGGTACCTTCATTTCAGCTGTTTTCTTTGGCATTGGATGAAAGCACTGACATCGATGACACTGCACAGTCGCTCATCTTTGTACGAGGCATTTCAGAAAACTTTGAAATCACAGAAGAATTGCTGTCAATGGAATCAATGAAAGACACTACTACCGGAGAAGATATTTTTAGATGTGTGGAAAATACAATGCAATTACCATGGCAGAAAATGGCCAGTAGTACTACGGATGGTTGTCCATCTTTGACAGGAAAGAAAGTTGGTCTACTGAAGAGATTGGGTGACCGTGTTGCAGAGGTCGATTGCACCAGGGAGTTTTACATTAAACACGATTTATTCCTTGCATATGTAGATAAATACGCGATTAAGGTATTGATCCAGTAATCTGGCCCGCCAAGGACTTCATTTCCCCATATCCGGCCCGCCGACCGGAGAAGTTGCCCACCCCTGCCTTACTGGATATTGTCAGGATCAACTTTTGAAGACAAATCTTCTGATTGGTTAATAGCGAAATCAGTCATGAGAGAAATTGCGAAAACAGATTGTCACCTCTTTGTAAATGTATAATATCAAGGGGTTCTAATAAAAGCGGTACCAAAACAGTGTTTCAATTATGATCATTTTCGTCTGCAATCAGGAATGACTGCCAAAGGTATCTTGATTAAAATGGACCTTATGATCATTTCTTACTTTGACTTCGACAAAACAAGTTGACCCTAATCACCTTTCTGGGCCTTGGCTATCAAACTGCTCTGTGGGAGTTAAGACTCATTTTGTGGTGGCGGGTCACATGCATATGACGTGGACAATTTAAAACTAGCAGTTTTTCAGATTTAAAACTTGCAAATCTACAATAAAATCACAGTATCTTTAAAATTATAGAGCTCCCCACAAACTATGACAAGCCACACAATGTAGAATGTGAGGATCAGATATGTGTGTAGAACACTCACATTTATACTAAACAGGCAGGTCATACGATGTAAGTAGTTTGGATCACGAGACATATGAATCACTTTGGGAATCACAGTCTGCTGAGCCCACTCCAAACCAAACTTCTCCACTAATTTCTTCAGATTTTGTGTAGCTGCCTCTCGTATAGCATAAACTGAAACAAGAAAATAATACTACTACAAATTCTGTTTAGTGGAATTACATACAGCATATACTGAAACAAGACACTTCTCCAAAACTTTTGTGGTCACTTTTGATTTCAGCCTTCGTACATACAAATGTGGTTAAAATTAAAACTGATAATAAAAAAAGCAACTAATTTAGGTGACCAAGTCTACTAGTATATCTTACTGACTACACAAAGCATCAGGTGCAGCAGTCAAACTCATCTATCTGAAACAATTTTTGTTAAACGACTTGTGACAAGGCTGCCACATTCCCCACTCTCCCCCCAAAATAATGTGTTATTCTTACACTGTGTCATTACTTTACCTTAAATGCTCTACAGTGTGCCTCACAGTTACAAGATAAAATATAAATGTCTGGCTACCAGCATTCCCCTTTCATTTAACACACAGCACCAGGTTATTTACCGTGCAACCCTGACCCCTACCATCAAATCACAGCAGAATGAATGTAGTTAACTGAGAGAGCCAGCAGGTTAAATCAAACCACTCACTTTAAAACTGGATTTACTATTCAGAAACACTTTACCTCTGATTACTGTATACTACTAGGTATTACACACAACAATTACTCAATTTCTTTAATATGTATAATCATCCCTTATATCATTTTGTAAGCCTTTATGAGAAAGAGATAGTGCCAAAAGCTGTACTGTTGATTAAAAAAAACATACAATTTATGAACTTTGTGAAATAAAGACTCACCATGGTCAACCAGCCATGTCATGCACAAAGAGTTGAGCTTTTCATCAAAGAACTCCACACCCTTTAAACAAAAGATGATAGTGGATATTAAGTGCACCTTAATGTTTCACTAAATTTATAGTATACTTATTATCATATAAAAACCATCCTCAAAAGATCCAGGTAAATAAAATTATCTGCAGAAACACCTCTTTCATGTTGCTTTGAATCCAACAGCATGAAAAACAAATAATAATAATAAAAAAATTCATGCAAACATAAGCAAGCACTGTCAGCTAAACAAAAAGACAGACATACCAGCTGGCCAGCCAGCAGGGGCATGTATTCAATAATTGCCAGTCGAACACGCCATTTAGTATCCTCTGCTAGCTCAACAATGGCAGGAAGTAGAGACTGTGACAGTTGCTTGATGCCAATCACCTCATTGACACAGTCTAAATTGGAGATAATGTTGAGTCGCACTTCAGGACATTCATCTTTCAGCTGACTCAAGAACAAGGGCAGCAGATGCTCAATTGTGCTGTGGACCAAGTAAATCAACGACAATAAAACCAATCAAGTAATTTTTATCATTGATGATTGTGTGGTATTAAAGAAATATTACGGATGCATGCCACTTTTTGGAAAAAAACCCCACCCAACCTTAAATCATCTGGGGATGTCAATATAATTTCCCAAAATGTAAAGATGCTACATCTTTTTTTACATTTACATACTTAGTAATAAATTATGTTAAAAATAAAACTATGTAATCAGCCTAATACAACATAACAAGTAGTCTTTTTTTTAAAAATCAAAGCCAAAGTACATAGCAGCATTTAATAAAAAAAAATTATTTGTGATCATAATTAAGTACAGACTGAAAGCACTGCTAATAATTACATTGTAAACATGAGAGAGGAATGGGTTTGTTAAAAGAAAAAGGCAACAAAGCATTGTAATGAAGGCCTGCCAGGCGGGCTTTTTAATACAATGGAAGTTATGAGTGCAAGTTAATACATCTATAAACAGGTGCCACAAGGAGACTGTACAAACTACGAAACCCACAACACAGTTCTATTTTAACGGCAGGCACTTTATTTTTTCCCTGCTAGACCACCCTTGGTCTAACATGCCTGTCTACGCTTAGCCTGTGGCAAGTCCCCCAGCACTTTTAATTTTAAAGCTGCCTGTCTGAAGAACTTACTTGTCTTTCCCAAGGATGGGAGAAAGGCCCATAATAACGGAAGCTAATGCTGACTTGACATGCTGGTTTGCATCTCCTACCAGATCCTTGACGCAAGGTAAGATATTAGTCATGATGATGCTTTCACGCACGTCTGGAGATAGATTCTGGCAGAAGTCTGCAATACAAAAGCAAACATAGTTCACAGACACATGCCATGCTTCAATAATTTGTGGTCTTTGGTATTACATGTTTCTGTGCTTGATGAAAAATATTTTATTTCTGGCAGCAAGCGTTAGGTGATAGATGTTGCACTTACAAAAAAAAAAAAAAATATTCATTAATAATTGCACAAAGGTATGCCATTGATGGATCACTTACCTTTTACTTTGTTAGCAGACGCTGCGCGTACCTCAGCTTCACAATCTTTCAGCAGACTTTGGAAAGCTGGTACAAGGTCATTCTTTGTGATCTCGGGCCCTACAGCTTTTTGAAGCTGTAAAACAAAAATGAGGAAACTAAATCATATTCATAGACAAAAGTACAATTTTTACATTTTACACATATACTTCTGCATCTTCATACACACACACATGCTCTAATGCACCATTACAAGTAAATAAATAAATGCTATGGTTCGTTTCAAAAAACATTTCACCTGTTAACACCTCGGTTATGTAATACAAACTTTACTTGAACTTATGGTCAGACTACTAAAATAGTTTTTACACATACAAAATTGATCCATAAAGGGATTAACTCTACATTCAACATAGCAAATGAAAATAGCAAGGTCAATGTCAAGTTATCATTTATAAAGAGTTAAGAGTGATAATGGTTCATGAACTTAGTGCCTGGCTTAAGTTCCCACACTTAGATCATGTGTACCTCTGTGAACTTGTCAGCTACCATATATCTCACTCTCCAAGACTTGTCCTCAGCTGCCTGTCTGAGAGTTGGCATAACAAGTTGCTCTGTATCTTCTGAAGGCAGAAGCGAGGCAATACTCACACATGCCTCCACTGCCAGAAGACGCACAGAATCCTTTCAAAGAAACAAATCACAAAAATGACAAAATTTTTGAAATGAAAAATGTTAGTTAGTTAGTTCCCATTATGCCGGTCGGCACGTAGGGCAGCGACAAAGGTCCTCCACTTTTGCCTGTCCTGGGCTAGACTCCCCACGTATGGTATGTAATCACCATTAATTAATGTGCAATAATCTGTAAGTTAACATAATGGAAATTAACAGATCAAAGCAACAATGAAAGCCAAAAATCATTTATTTACTTATAGTGATATGCATGAAAGAAAGCTATGATTTAAATCAGGGTGAATGAATCTTCAAAAAAAAAACAAAAAACCAACTGATGCCTGCCAATGAATGTGCTCATGCAATTTCATGAAGTAAGCATCCTCAGCCACCTTTGTTGGTGAGGTAAGGCAGTCTATAAAAAGATTATTAGAAGCTTCTAACAAAGCTATAAATTTGGTACCCATGCTAGCTAAAAACATACAAAAAGGCTATGCCAAATACAGTCAGTGATTCAAATTAATAAACTGTCGTGCTAAACAAGAACAGTCTGTATGGGCTTTGTAAACAGTTTTGAATTTTTACCTGCTCATCCTGTGCCAGGACAGTAAAAAGTGGTATCAAATCTGACTTGAGGTACTCTGGTTCCACGACCTTGGCAAACTCCCCGAGTTTTCCTGCAGCTGCACGACGTACCATGGGAGTGTCGTCCCCACAAAGATTGCGGAAGTGCCTAATGTTTAGAATCTTTCATTAACTCATGATTCCAACCAGTCTACTAGGGCAATGCAGCAAAGTTGCATCTCATCATCCCATTCATATATCTGACCAATCTTTTCAATCTGCTCCAATGCTTTTCCTGAGCTATATCCTGATACTGCCATTATTCTCAGTCAGCAATACTTTACACAACAAACCCTACCATCAAAAGTAGAATGAATTTAACAAAAAACATTTTAGAGACTTTCTTTTCATATAGCTGATCTCTTATAACAACACAAATATCCTGCATATTATTTGCAGAAAAACAAAAAGGAAAATGGCAGGAAAAGAAAAGCCAGAAGCATGACAGTACGGTTTGGTAACAAGCTTCAAGAATTTTGCATAAACTGTCAGACAAAATAAACGAGAAGGTTCTGTGAATGTTGCAGAACAGAATTTCTTACTGTCTCAGCTCAGCCTTCACATTGTTGGAGACACGTGGATAGCAACATGCAAAAAGCCCACAGGCTGATGTTCTGGAAGTGAACCAGTCACCTGCACACAAAGTTCCATATGACTATGTTTGCAAACAAAATACAATAAACTTAAAACAATCTTACCATTTAATGTTTACAGCATGGTTTTAAATATTTTAAATGGCTAATTGGATAGTAAAGATGCCTTTGATTAATTAGCTTAATGCCTTTTGTGTTAACATAGTCTTTTTAAAAACAGTCTCTTTGCATTGTTGCAAGGCAGACATGGCAATTACAATTGTGGTCTTACCTCCCGACAGGCGTTTAACCAGGGGTACAAAGTGGTTCTCTAAATCAGACTGGCTATGCTGGGCGCAGATATTACGCAGTGAATCTACTGCTTTGTCACGCACCACAGTTTCTTCGACAGTGGCCAGGCTTTCCAAAGGTGGCTAAACATAAAATGTCAGACTTCAAAATTTGCATGCTGCCAGATATCTTAGTGCTACAGTGCACAAAGTACAGATTCCACAAAACCCCAGTCAAACCTTTAGTTCTTTAAACCAATTCAAGAGACTTTGTTTTGTTGTGTTTTGTGTCATACCAGCCACTGTGCATTTGGATGTTATGCCCCCTTACATTTCCAGTGGCTTTAGTTCCTTTGGATTTGAAGATATTACAATCGATGCAACCCCACTGAAGCCATACACACATTTTTAATCCTGATGACTTCATTGCATTCATGGAGTGCAGATTTGAACTTTACAAGTCAGAAATTTGGACCATGAAAAAGCGACACAAGGCTAAATGGACAAATCTGAGCATCAACTGCTTCCATGTCACAAGAAATCACATCCTCATTCTGCCCTTTTATATCTTTGTGTGATTCTCTTTTGTCAAATACATTCAGCTCACTGTTTAGTGCTCGCTAATATTAATAAAAAATAAACTTGTTCAAATAAAGCTAAGCTACCTGTAGCATAAAAGAATCACATGCCCCCTTTAAAAATAGTTGTTTGGTATAGCTTCTACAAAAAAAAAAAAAAAAACAACCTTACAGGAGAATTAGCTATAGCCAAAATGTTCATAAAGCAAGTATAAATTCTTTTTATATATCTGTAATCCCATCAAAATTTAAGCAACCTTAAGGGGTTTAAGTGCAATAAAAGCATACCAGTCAAGTATGATGTCTGGCAAGAAATTTAACAGAATGAGCTGCCGTTCTGGCAAGAAATATATTTTATATGGAGGACAGTGAAGAACCATTTAACCGTTAAAAAAAAAAAACAAACTAGGGCAGAAACAGTTTTTAAATAAACATTTACAAATAAAAATTAAAAAAGTATGCAAAATATAGGCCAGAGGTCTTTTAAAACCATTGTGTGCCTAAACATTTACTACCATTATGCAAACATGCAAGTGCATATGATTTTTAGTTGTGAGTCTGAATGTAGGTGTTAAAACTATAGTTTGCCCATGTATAGTTAACTGTCACTTGAGTCCTCTTTTTCATCATTCATAGTAATTTTCAGGAATGTCTTTATACTATGCAGTTTACTAAAAAATTAAAATTTCTAAGCACAAAGAGTCGATTCTGGTGGACTAATGCACTGAAATAAAAATGTTTAAATTCTGAAAAGGGACAAGTCCTTAAGTAAGTAGTAATCACATTCACATATAAACAACTTACATTATTAGCAAGAGGGCATGGTGGGTGCAAATTTTGTTTCGAAAAACAAACAGAGGAACACACAGTTAAGTCCAAACAATTGTCTTCTATTCTGGATGTATCCTGCAAACCTTTGCTTGTTTTATTTAGAAAACTCTTGGTATGCAAGGAGCTAATGTCTGAAGTTACACCTGAAAAGCATCCCTGCCACTGGTTGGAACAAAGAGTTGCAAAAATGGACACATCAACATGTATGACAAATCCTGGGAGAAGGTACTGCGGCACTACTGCACCTGACACTAAGTGAAGGTCATCAACATGCAGGGGGTTTCCCGCTTGTTTCTCTGAAAAGTTATCCATCTTGAAACTGTGGTGAAATCTTCGAAGGAATCTCTCTCTGGGAACAAATGCAACACTATAATCTCCTACATGAGAATATAAGTACAATTCTGAGGAAATCCACTGCTCTGGAGGTGTTCAGAAGAAATGACTTGTACAAGATTTAACAGCATCATGACACAAGCGAATGTCTGTCCACATCCTCCTGGAATACCTCTTGCAATAAATAAGGTACTTCAGACATCAGTTAAAATCTTGTGTAAAAAATGTTTGACTACAGTGTCCACTTTTGAAAAATTTCAATACTCAGCCACACAATAGCATTTCCATTAGTAGTGATTCCTGAAAGATCCTAGCCAAAAATGACAGGCGCCGGTAATGTTGACTGCTTTTATAGAAAGAAACCCCCAAGCCAGAACTGTGCATGACTGAAGTAGGTCTCTTGAACTAAAAATGATAAAGCCTACAGAGCTATTTATTTGCTCGAGCGAGATATTAGGAAGCCAACCCCCTTAAACCCCCAAATGCCTAATGATTTTTTTTTTCTGCCGATCATATTCTGAGATCAAGATCTCCTCCATAATAAATGTTTCCTGAAAGTACTTAAAATTTTTAGATAAGAAGGCATTTTTAGTCATTAATAACGCATGTATTAACTAGTCTCAAAATAATTTATGTTTAGTCTTAATTGGAAAAAACAAAATTGGGTAAGATGGTGACCATTTTATTTTGTATGAAAGCACTACGCTAAATATACACCATATGCTGCCAATGAATTTTGCAGATAGTCACACCCAAAAGGCGGCTTTCTAATCTTGACAAAGCCTTCAGCCATAATCCTGCTGCAGGCCATTTTTGACATCACACACGAAGCACCTTCAAATCTGCTTATGTTGTGCCAGAGGTTTTCTTGCACTACATGATGATAAAAATACAATGAGAGAGACCGCTTAAAGGAGCTAATCATCAGGGGATGGGCAACTGAACTTGTGAGGGACAAGGTCAAAGTCATAAAGGCAGCACGTGATATCTGAAGCACGTGTTGTCTGGAACATGTGATGTAAGGAATACGTGCTGACAGAGGATCGATTAAGTGCAATGTCAAGCACTTGACACTATTTTGTTTTATGTAAGTATGATTAACACATTCATCAGTATATAAATTGATTATCTTTTCGTGGTCCCGTCGGCACAAGGACTATTTAAATTATAATTGCACCATGGCAACAGACATTGCCATCAAAGACAATGATATAGAGTTCAGTTTTTATCAAGTGATATGTCATTGCTATGGTAAAGATGCTAATTCTGACAAACTGAACATAAGTTAGGAACTCATGAAAACATTTTCATTATCATAACTAAAGCAAACTGGAGAGCTAGGAGTATGATGTTCCTAACTTGCAGGAAAATTTCTTAACTTTCTTTCTGAGCATGGCGATAGGGTTTTATCCTAAGAACAGTAGCTTTTGCTCATATTTTATGAAACAATAATACTAAAAAATGCAAAATTTATAAAGCGCATACTCGCACTCCTAAGGAGCATGCTCTTAGCGCCTAAAAACAAGAAGAGACAAGGACAGCATACAAAGGACATGCAAACAAACAAATAACACATGAACTAAGAAAGAATAAACAACATACCAATGATGAATAAAAAGAAGTATAAAAATTGCAGAAAGAGGAACCAAACAACAAGAACTGAGAGCATCACAATAAAGACAAGCAGGGAAGATTGCAAAAAATTACTAGCAAGGCGAGAAAGGGTGTTAAAGGCCTATTCTCATGCTGCAATTTCCTTGTACAAAAATTTGCATACAAGGCAGCTTAGCACCATTGTCCTATTCTCACGTAGTGAGGTCACACAAGTGTCTTGCGAGCTGACATCATCCGCAAAGCGCATTATGGGTAGTCAACAATATGGCAACCAGCATCGACGACGAGATACTTCTTGGAAGCAACTGGGGCTACGATAGTGATATTGCATAACGAGAGGAGAGAGAAAAGAAGAAAGAAAAGAAGATGTGGGTGAGGGAGTGGGTAACGCGAAGGAGTCGCTTAGGGGCATAATCATGTTGTCTAAAAGAAATATCTTCTGAAGATTCACGAGAGTGTAGATGCTTTTTGTGAATGTCATCTTCCACTTTTAATGAACTGCTCCATTTAATCGAGCCTGCATTTCGGTTAATGTAATCTGGGTGTGCAGTGTCGAACAGACACAGATAATTCTCCCAAAGAGAAATCAGGAGAACACAGCTCTCCTCTAACCACATGGCCATTATTTACAATGGGAAGGTAAAAGGGAGTCTACTGTATTCAAACATTCCAATTGGCTACAGCCCTACAATGTAGATCTGTCTAGCGAGAAAATAGAAATGCGTGCTACATCTCAAAACCTTGCTACAAGGCCTTTCTGCATGCCATGTGCACAACTCGCTAAGGCCTTGTAGGGCTGTTAACCCCGCTAAGTGCCATATATTGCAGCATGAGATAAGGCCTAAAGAGTAATGTTTATGGAAGAGGTGCGTTTTCAGTGCACATTTAAAGAATTAAATAGTGGGTAGGTGGCAGATATGGAAAGGAAATAGTTTGTACCAAGGTCAGATGGGGGTGAATGAAAAGTTTAATGATTCACAACATTGATGGATAGTTTTCTTGTATTTTTAAATGGTTTGCATTATCATCTTACTGTAAATCAACACAAAAAAAGGAAAGGGCGGGGAAGCATTAACTGTAGTGAGGCAGGGAGGCCAAAAGAAACATTTAACAAACTTTCACAACAAATTATTTACCTAGGTTTATGACTAAATATCTAAGTTATGGCACTTTTGTTGAGTAATTTTGAAATTAACTTTAGAACCAACAACAGCTTCAAGGAACCAAGAATCTATCAGGATTTTCAACCGAAAAGAAACAGGGACAGGAGACAAAAAGCCTTACACAAAATGCCTACTTCGGATGAAAGGAAGAAAACTACAGATGCTATAATGTGATGGCAGTATTTTCTATTTTAGGATAACTCCTTGCACACAATGCAACAGTGGTTGCCTTTCTCTTAGTATTCTAGGAAGTTGTGCATGCCTGTGAAAGATGTCGGTCATTATACTGTGTTAAACGAACTTTCAGCATCTGGTCATCCTGTAAGTTTATATTTCTTCTTATAATACCTTCAGTTAAAAAGGGTAATTTTTTTTAATATATATATATGTCAGACATCTTTCAAGTGGATGGGATAAAAGAAATGTTTGTAAGCATCTATGTCCAAATGCAAAGAAATACAGATCCATAAATTAACAGTTTAACTCTTGATTTATGGCCATAATAATATATTTGAGAAATGTTCCATGGTTTACCAAAAAAAAAATAAAAAAAATAAAATTTCATAAGCAGTGTAGCTTACCAGGAGGCAGTGTACATAGTCAGGCCCTCCAACCAGTGGCGTAAAGTTTCCCAGCTGCTCAGCAAGTGCCAGTAATACTTCATCTTCATCATATATTGTATCTGGAACAGATTTTTTACAGTTAAGATCAAGCCTTTTGTTAAAACCTGTGACATGACTTCTAGGATGTGCTTAACTATGTTATAAATATAATGAGAAAAATTTTGATCCCATCTTATAGTGTTGAACTAAAAGTCACATCCTTGATCAACATGGATAAGTCAATTGTAGGCACTGAAAAGGTAGATTGGCCACAGTCATGTAGTCATCAAAAGAAACCACTAATGGCATACTGGATTCAACTTTGCAATGCTTCCTACTTTTACTCAAAAAAAAAACAACAACAAAAAAACTCCTAGACCAGAATGCTCCCTTTACAATTGTCACTTGCGCATATTTTGCACGTCTTTATTCAAAGTAAAAAAAATTCTTTTCCTGTTATTTAAATAATCATTCATTCTGATGTCTTATTTTCATGGGTCATACTGAATATTGAAAGGGTACATCGTTTTCCCAGCATTAAATTATACTGATTAAATAAATATATAAAAACAGAAAACAGGAAAAAATGTAGACCGTACCTGTTAAAAAAGGGATAAGTTCAGTTCGTGTACGTTCCACCCCTAATGCCAAGGCAATGGTGGACAGCTTCTTTATGCTATTTAGACGAAGCTGCAATAAACAAATTTCATCACAATGTCAGCATGTAAAAACAAGGAATAAAAGTCTACATCTGTATCTAGAAACACAGGGCACAAAGAATAACAGAATGGCCATGGAGAACAGACCTTCTGTTATGTACAGTTACACCCTTTTCAAATACTGTTACTTTACAAGGTTTCTAACAAATTAGTGACTCAGCAAATAAGCAAAGAGACACGTCTTGATCTGCTATACACTTTACAGTGCAGGACAGGAAAGAATCTTATCTCTTACAATTTCTTCTTAAAAGTTGTAATTAAAAAAAGAACAAATTTCTTAAAGTTTTTAGTACAAGGAGAGTTTTGAGGGGAGGACTGTTTGGTAACTCAACTGCTGTAACAACTTGACGACTGCTTTAGGACTCAACAAATGACCATCAATGAGACAAATTAATATTTTTGATAAATATGAAAAAAATATTTTAAAAATATGAACAACTTTCATCTAGATTAGTATACAAGTGACCACTTTGTATTTTTCAGTTTTAAAGTTTACTTAGGTTATAAACTAAACTGAAGTGTATCTTAATACATAGTCACCGAGGGCAGACCTGCCCAGTCTAAGGATATATGACCTGTAGCTTTCCAGTCAAAATCCTAGAGGTCAAAACCCCTGTCATATACTTGCCTTTATTAAACAGCCAAAGAACAAACTAACCAAAAACAGAAAGGCAAAATCTTAATTTTGTTCTTCGTATTTGATTTGATTATTGCTGCAATAACTTTTATTACAGACATTGTTTTGCTAGTGCAGCATCTGTAATTCTTGGCAATTTTGAAATATGAAAAGGCTGTATTTACTGTCTTATGACAGCATCAACAGTTATTAATGGCACACTCCTTTTTTTACCAGCATTTCTATCATCACTTTAGCTGTGCAACATAACTTTTATATATATAGAGAGATTAACAGCTCCTTCCAGTATTAGGGATAAAACTCCATAAAATACTGAGGTCATATCATTAAAAACAGCAAACTTATTTACATTTCTGGGATTGTTTTTGTTCAATAATGTTATAGAATATATAATATGTGCAATTATGATGTTATAGTTACTTTATTGGCATCCTGATGTGCAAAACTTCACGTCTAACTTACTAACTTATTATATATGTCTTACAACTTCTGTCATCAATGGTCAACTGTCTCTTGGAAGGGTCAAGTCGTCGGATAACTTACTACAAAACTGTACTTATATGGATCAACCACAGTTTCAAACTGTGCTTAGTAACAAATCAAATGACTAATCAGCTAAGTGAAAAGAAGTTAGTATTTCTGTAACTGAGCTGCTTCACGCTAGTTTTGATAAGTCACAGAATTAAATGCGACATACAAATGCACTGATGAATCAGACTGCTCACAAATTAAAAACTAACTGAGGGAATGATTTACTTTAATGTAAAAATGTAAAAAAATATATTTTAAAATAAATATTTCTTGGAATTTTAGACCATAGAAACACTACTAGTTCTCACCACTTGAGGTCGCATTAAAAAATGCTAGGAGTAATCGCTTAAGTAAAATATTCAAATGTGAATATATATAAATGTGAACAAGTAGAAACAAATCGATTGTTGTGTCTCCTACGAAATCAACTTTTTTACTATTTGGGTCTAAAAAACACAACCCTGATTAGTTGTGATGAGTTTTAAAAGTAAAAACAAATTAGTGATAGGTGGTCTCGCTTATAAGACGTTACTTAAAATTTCTAGTAAAAACTGCTTTAGAAAATTACTGTCATAAAAATTTTTAAAAATAAACATGCATAAAAAAGCAAAATAAAACTAATAAATAAAATAATGCTGCTGCTGCACATAACAATAAAATAAATGTGGGCAACGAGTGAACCACAAAATATGCAATGGGGTCTTTCTAAAGCGGTTTTATCTCGCTACACTGGTATTCCACAACTTCTCTTGACAGATACCTAACTTACAAACAAAAAAGTTATCTTTATAACAAATTAATTCTGCAAACATTTTATTCATTCATTTCTTAATGACCTGAGCCGGGTCTACAAAGCTTGCAAAAAAAGGTGAAAGGCAGAACACATTCTGGCAAAAATGCCACCCCAGACCCCGTAATACATTTTAACAGTGCATGATAACTATCGCAGGGACAAAATTCAGCTATTAATTCTTATTATGGCAATGCTAAAACTCACCTGAACATCTTCATTCCTCAGTTCGTCTATCAAAACTGCAATAGGGTAAAGAGAGTCATCGCCAGGATCGCTTGACGCCATGTTGAATTTGAAATCTCTCATGACGTCATGTACAAACTACAAAAAAATTAAGTTGGTCAATGAGAAAGATATTTATTTGTTTTTAGTTAAGAAATTTAATGCAATTTTAGTAAAATATTCTCATGGCTGTGGGAAGGTCTTTTGGGAAAATCCCTCTTGTCGTTGGAGGTATCGAACTGTTCTCGTGATATTCCGTGAGACGGGGATCGGGAATCCGCTTGTGCATGATCGTAAGTGTTTGCGTCGATCGTCTAGAAGCGAGAAGAAAACTGTATACTGTAAGTTAGCTGTACAAAAACAAAAGGTACAAATGCATTACTTGGATACGATCTCTTAGAGCAGAGGAAAGTGGGGCGTGGAGTTGTTTGTCTTTAATGAACTGCCTTAATCAGGGTTTGCAATTCCCTAACAACTGGTTGCTTTTCCCGCGATAGAGCCTTAGTTTCTAGCACAGCGTATAACATCAATCTCTCCCACCACAACCACCACCCTCCACCTTTCGGACCCTTTGGTAATTTTTTATTGTCAAAAGAACTGAAAAAGGAGATATATCTTGAGCAGGCCTTTTAAACGCTTTGAAATTTTAAGAGCGAGGGTATTTCACGTCGCACCTTCCCAACCACCCTCACCGCAGGTTAAATAATATGTTGGAAAGAGTAATCACATCTACATTGCTGTGTAAAAGGTTGTTAGTGAAAAAGATTATTTTTCAGTCTCTGCCAAAACACTGCCTCCCGTCACTTACCCACAATCTGCCTTTATGACCAAGAATATTATAATTAAATACCTCAATGCCGTTGGTCCGGCATCAGCCTTTACCACCAGCCTTCTTAATCTTTACTATTTAAAGTCTAATGCTCCAAATAATTTACAATATGATGAAGAACTTGAAAGGTAGTGGTAGAAGTTTTGAGAGTAAAGAAAACTAGTATAGTGTATCCACAAGTTACACTATTAAATGGAACAATTTTATTAACGCCAGAGATGTTGATATGCCACAGGGGAAAACAGTTCTTAATATCAAATGACACGTAATGATCCTCGGCTATAGCAACTCTAGGCGAAACACAGTACAAACAAAAAGTACCTAGTTTTAATGGAGTGCTTACACGTTGCCAGTGGTGTCTCAGTGTCAAATCACCCATAAATATTAGATACCTATCCTCAGTGTTTGATAATAATTTTGATATTTCTGTCCCATTCTTTTGGTACAGTTATCCCAGCTGATCAGTCTGTTCAGGGATGCTGAGTAGCCTAGAAAATGTCCCACAAAACTATATCCTGCTTCTGAATGTCAAGTATTGTCACAATTGTGTCAGGAAGCATTGTGTATCTTGGATTATACAGGAATTGTGCGAAGGGAAGGTTTTATTGCATAGTCTAATGGATGCTACAGTATTGGTTTATATGATAATGGCTTAAAATACCACATACACAAGTGCCCTGTCTCTCACACACACATGCATTCCACAGATTATAACACTTTTTTGCTTCGAATTACAACTGCCTATTCTTTTTAAGAGGAAGTTGGGGAGAGTATTCATGCATGCTTACATTGTAAATTCCATGAAATCAACCACAATAATCATGTATGTATAGATGAATGATAACAGAGAGCACAGTTAAAGAGGGTATGTTGTTGTGTACGTTACCAAACAAAATTATTATACCACTTCAAGCATTTTATGATTGGCCTGTGATTTATGGAAATTTATTTTCTTTTCTCTTGATCATGTGCTTTAAACAGAGAAAAGACACTCAAAGAAAGGTGACAAGATGACAAGCCATCAGACTGATCACCAAGATTTGAGGAGGCTGCATATCCATCAGTTTTTGTTTATTCTTTGTTACTGCTCGAGAATCATAGGGCTATCAGTTACTGTGAGCTAAAATCACTTGCCTACTTTTTTTAAAACCCTGATATACCTGAAACGGTAAAAACCCACCCCATTCCAAACTTAGAAATGAATAAAAAGAAAAGTGGCCTTATGATACATGGCACTTGCAATTAAAGCACAAGTCTAGAAATGATTGCTTGCAAAGCAATCAGGAAAAGAAAAATGCATCAGAACAAAATTCCTGGAACAGGTGCTTTATATGTTTTTGAAGGGCCAAAGCAACTGTCAATGTTAAACACGCACACCCATGTACACATACAAGCCATTTCCAAAATCCACTTTATTCTATGCAAATACTGCATCTACTCTGCAATGTAATAAGACATTAATTAAAAAAAAAATCATGGATACATTATATTTACATAATGAATTTTACAAGAGCAAAGCACCTAGAAACTGCAGACATTTCATATACAGTAATTTACAATAGTCTTTTATATTTGCATGCTCATAGCATTTAAATTGTCACAGAGAATCCCACAAGCTGTACAAATTGAGCGTGTTAATTGTACCATGGCTTTGAAGCACAAAGACTGCATTGGCTTCAGGTATATACACAAACAGGTCAGCATGATCATATACAATCTAGGAATCCTAACATAACCTTCTTAAAGCAGTCATATTTGTGCTCAGGCATCGAAGAAGGAAAATGTTAATTGCTCAGCGCATTTTCTTAAAGTTCTAAGTCCAGTAGCGTGGAAACAGATTTCACTTATGTGAAATGTCATGGAAATAACAGCTGCTTTTTAAAAGAAAACATATGGGGACCATGATTTCCAACTAGGCTCTTAAACTCTCGCAAAAATAAGTGGATAAAAAGAACACTATACAATTATATATTACTTTTCAAGCTAGTTGCATGCAACTCCATGATTTCTCTCTCTCTTGTACACACACACAATTTTTCCTCACCCCAATATTAACTTCCTAACTCATGTGGCATATGTACAAATGCTTCAAAAGGACAGGTTATATTTAAGAGGGTTAACATGCACCAGTGGTGACTTGACACTGAAATTTTGTCAGTTTTGATGAAATTATAGGTTTTTCATTTAATGTATGATAGCTTATGGTTTCTAAATGATGAATACATTCAGATATAACATTCTTTTCCTGCTCTCATCTAGGGATGAGAGAAAACCGATGGGAAAGAGGAAGTTCATTCGATAGAACTGCATTATGCCATCCTTACAATTGTACAAGCAACCTACACTGTGCATGTATCTGGAAGCAGATCTTGCACATAGGATGAAACATAGGCTGAAATTCATGTCTAGCATGTAATCAACTAGCATGCTGGTGAAGCTGATAACCTTTGTCCTGTGCACCACAATGCATGAGCTCATTGTAGACCAAGAAGACCCTAAGGGCACCAAAAGTTATACACCTTTGGCAGGCACATCTTGTGGTATGCATGATAGTTATCGGCTTGATGACTTGCAGGAGTGTTACAGATTCAACAATAATGCTAGGACTGACTGTGATTGCATTTATTTTGGAGGCTAATAAAAATTCCTTTTGGCAGTTCATAACATTGGCGATGTGAAAATCTGAGTGAAACGATGTCAACAAAGTAAACAATTAAAAAGGTTGTAATAGGAGGGAAGAGGGAGGTAGAACAAACACCAAAGGCTGAACAACTTGCAATCAACGTCATGTTTTCATGAATACCTGTAAAAGATACCTCATGATTAGATTCCCTTAAGTCATTTTTAATCGAATAAGCCATAAGATTTTAAAAAAAAGTTAAGCCCATCATCCATACTGGTTCCTTTCTAGTTTTCCCCTTTCTGCATTCTCTTTAATAAGTGTGTAACCAGTGCAGTACCCATTCATTATCAATGACGTTTTACCCGAAGGATTGAACAAAGCAATGACTGAAAACAGTACATGTTTTCATAGAGATCTCTGCTTTTTTATGTTCTATAACTTTAATTTTATTTAATCTGTTTAATTTTGGTCTTGAAAATAGATACTAAAGGTAGAAAATGAACACATTTCAAAAGCTGTTGGATGTTCAGCTTCTACTTACATATCTGATTATAATTAACAAAGCAAAATAACTTTCATTTTTTTCTAAAAGCAACTAGGCTGGCAAAACAGAAAGGTAGCCAATTAAAATAATCAACTTTCAATAAGAAATAGCCAAATAATACAAATAAGCAATTAGATTTCAGAGAAAATGGGACTTATTATGAAAGAAAATCAAACTTCTTATTAATGGGCAAAGGCAATGAAAAAAAAAGGACCTATAACAAACAGCGACTCACACTGCCAGCCTGGATGCACAGACGTGATGCTCTCATTTACAAATATTTTTGTATGAATCTCCTCTAATAAGAAAAGATAGCTTTACACCAGCTTGTGTAACTGCATCGTTTTTGACTTTAAGAATGTTTTAATATCAATATCCAAGTAACATATCCAATAAAAATGTAACAAAACTTTAATTGATCTCAAAGAAAATTCAAACTCGTGTATTTGATAAAGATTCATTGCACATATGCACAAAGAGTACATACAAGAGTGCATCAGCACACACACACACAGCACACACACGCATGTCCTTGGTAAATGATTTTCTGCATAAAATTGAAAAGAGCTGATCACCTGTCAGCAGTACCACAAGTAAATGCCAACAGTAAAACATGAAATTAGTTAAACATGTATTATGCTAACGACACAGAAGCTTTGTTCGTGCTGCTGCTTTGATGAGGAATAAAGTCACATCTGTTTTTTAGTGCCATATTTGTCACAACCATGCCATGCCTTTGTATACCTTGTAAGCCAGAGAAATGAATGAATAAATGCAACAGAAGAAAAATGTAGGATTTGATTAAATTCTGAAATGTCAGGACCAAATTAAAAGTGTAGTATTGTACACTAAGTCCCCTTACAGAACACACTTGCATACATCTGCATAACCCTAACCCTTCCCCAACAAAAAGACTAGGTGTAATAGACTAGTTGAAAATACTTCTGTGTATGCGTAAAGAAAATAAAACTGATTTTACACATAAATTTAAGAGACACTAGTACCCCTACATCCTTAGTGATTTAATATTCTATTTTTAGCATGTTACTGCTATGTAAAATAAAATGCTAGTTATCTTCAGCTGGTATGGAAAATTTTTTGGGTTTTTAAAAGTGGTTGTTTACTAGTTCATAGGTGACAATACAGCAAAGTAATTTTAAGGAATTTTACCATTATCATTCCTAAAACTCAAGCTTTGGCACATTTTGCATGAATACTGCAATTGCCACAGGAAAATGGCAGTGGAGCAATCCCTCTAACACAAACCAAACAAGAAGGAAAAAAACCCAAACAAAACCAAACTTAAAATAAAAAAGCAATAACTTTTTATACCAACCATTGCCATTGTCAAGAAGCTTGCATTGTTTTATTTTTTCGAGATACTTTTCATATTTTTATAGCCTGAAGAAAACTATAAAACCTAAGACTTCAAGAGAATATGAAAATATATTTAGTTTTGCACACCATGCATAGTGCAAAAACATGTGCATGTGCATTTTCTATAGAGCGAGTTTTTTGTTCATCATTTTCAACAATGAATGTAAAAGAAAGCTACATTCCAATCCCTCAACAAGTAGAGGAAAAAAGTTACAACCATCTGTCATGTAAAAGAAAAAAAATTACTTTATATTTTAGACTTTGTAGTCCTTTTAGCTTAAAGAATGGCTGGTGGCTTTCTTATACCCATGCCAGTTAATGACCACAAACGTATGCTTGGGAGCTATCACTTCTCCATTCACTTGATGTAAACATATTATTTAGTGTTCACAAAAATTACCTACTGAAAAGAAATTATTCAAAGCACTATCACTGTTTACTCATTAGTTCACCAACAGCATATCTGTAATTTTCATGCACAGCAATTTCAACCCAAATGCACAAAAACCATGAAAGCACTCCAGTCTCAAACTGTGAAGAATAAACAGAAATAATGCACCAGCTAGAAAGTAAATGGTGTACACATGAGGCACAGCCACATTAAACAGCATTTGGATATCACATGAAAAAGGGAATGTTGAGACATAAGCAGTGCAAAGATAATGTTTGACGTTAATTCATAATTCTGAAACCACTTCTCCCATTCACTGCATTGTTGGTACACAAGTACATCCTCATTTGTCACTTTCACACTGCTTTAAAAATGACTATATGTTTATACTGATACATTGCAGACATGGGCTTATACTGTCCAAAAGTAGTCTTTAGGATTCATTATTTCTGTTTACAAATTAGATAACACAAAGTCCAATGCAGAATTATTAAGCTTTAACTGTGGGGATCTTCAAAAGATGGATCTTCCACGCCTATAAAAAAAATTGCTTAACAGAAGATTACATCCCTTGTGAAATGTTTTTGTGACTGCAATTGTCAACTGCAAATGTCACGAGTTTTCATTCTTTGCATCCATTTTGCTTATGTTGCAACATTATATATTTATGCAATTTAAACTTTTTTAAAAATGGAAGCTTTGTTAATGATCAGTGTACCTATATTTACCTGAATCTACCTTGCACTAAAATGAATTTTTTAGTCCATACAAAGTTGAGATGGTTTTGCACTTATTAGTATTTGAATTGTTCTTAAGCGCTAAGAGCATGCTCCTTAGCAGTGTGAGTATGCGAGCTTTACAGATTTTGCATTTATTATTATTAATTCAATGCATAACATACTAGCAAACATCTAGACGGTTAATTTATGCAAATGATGAAAACTACAGAAAAACATGGAAAACTTTAATGGTTAGCTGTGCTAAAGTGATGCAACAGTCTTGGATTGTCTTTTAAGCCAAAGACACAGCTTTCATAGTCTGGTGCAGTGGGGTAGTGAATTTTAAATGGTTCACGTGAAGGACAAAGCATATAGAAAATGGAAGCTCTCTTCTTTTACCAATTTTTTCCTGAAATAACCATACACCAAGATCACTGCTGGGGTCACAGAGGGAGTTTCTACTAGCCCCAGCAAGCCTCAAACTCCTGACCATGTGCTCAGACTTGGGACCTTCATGAGAAGCATAAGACATCTTTCGATTATCTTGCGTCAACAAAGATTATCATATTTATAACTGTGCTCAAAGCAAACGATTACAAAACATGTCTCCCCATGCTTTGCTTTTATTCCAAGTATCAAAAATCAAACTTATCCTCAGAGATAGCATATATATGAAAAATAAGAGGTCTTTCACCGAAATTCATACTTTGTATATTTTTGTTTATACTGTTACTTTTATAGTAAAGATTGCAATGCTATGCAGGTATTGGACGAAGCACTAAATTTATAGGGTATGACATAAGATTCTTTTTAAAAAAATAACTGAACATTGATTAAAAAACATGTTCTATGCTAAAACAATACAACAGAAATCACCATACTAAAAAACAAAAACAAAACACACCTCAGAATCAGTGCATCCTCAATATCAACAAATGACTTTTAGTGACATAAATTTACAGAAATAATACACTTAATCAAAAACAAAATATGCAAGACTTTCAGGCAGGCTTTACACAACAAGGAAAAAAAAAGAGATGAATAAGCAAAGTTCTGTAGATTTGCTCTTTTTGTATGAAATGCCCTTTTCAAGGACATGCTGCTAGAAACATACCTGAACATTAAAACTAAATAACTGTAATAACTGCAACATTTTCCACTTGTATGGCTCCACTCCCAAAACACAGATTCCACAAGCACTCTTCTGTACCCTTTCCCCTTCCTTCGTATACAAAGAAAGCATTGTACTACTGCATATCATGATATGCACAGCCATTACTTTATCATGATGTGGTAAAACTGTCAAGTTTCACATTTTTGCTGTACAAAGGACAAGTTGGGAAAAAAAAAAGGGAAATAACAGCGAAATTTTTTTTAAAACAAAGCAAACTCAGTGGACATGTGTCATGGACACAAATCTGTAAACATGCAAAATACTTGCATCCTTGATATTAACTGCAGGTGCAGCAGAAATCATGTGACAAGCTTGTAAAAATAAATATTGCTAACTTTCAAACAAAAACTTTACATAATTTATAGAGGGCTCAGTGCTTCCAGTATTTGTCATCAGCTCATCATCCATTTGCCAATATGAGTCAAAAGATATCCATCAATGATATCCTAATTCAGAGCCAAATATAGTCTGTTTTATTATGCTTTTGAATTAAAGTCTCCATTTTCCTTATGCAATTTATAGGTAGTTTAAAATATATTTTAAATATCCCTTTGATCCACTTACCCCTCAAAAATAAATTAAAAAAATGTAATTTAATCTTCATGCTTTCATGGGATTTCAGAAGAAACATTTTATAATGCAAACCACAGACTAATATTATGTGTCCTTTGGCTCACAACAAGCAGCAAATACTATTCCACAAAGAGGGTGGATCTGGGTAATAATTAATGAAAGGCTTCCTGGTGATTAAACTTGTCCACGTTCATAGCATCTCAGTTTGTTCCCCATTGTCAATGGTCATGCATAGAAAAGTTCAAGGGTGGGATGGCAAATGAGGATGGGTGGCCTGCACCATGAAATGGGGGACCCACTGAGCTGTTAATTCCTTGACTCATAGACCGGGTGTCAAAACCATGGTGGTTGTGTCCAAGTATTGAATTGAGAGTCATTGGGTTGGGCAGGACATGGGGCTGACCGTGATGAGAACGATTGTGATAAAGAGCACTTCCCTGATGGGGGTGCTGCAAAGCGTTGGGGTCCATTCCAGCCTGCGGAGGAAGAATAGGATTGCCAGGGTGTGAGAATTTGATTGGTGAAATATTAATGCCACCATCATTAGTGCCACTGTCTGAAAAAATGTTACTGAGGCTAAAGTTTCCCATGTGTGGTGGGACAGCCACAGAGTGTGGTGTCATGTGGCCACTGCCGGGGTTCCCAGTCATTGTGTTCATTCCAAAGCTATGCTGGAAGTTGAGGCCTAGCCCATTTTGGGGCCGTGTAGGTGGGAACAACGCATACGGAGGCCCCAGATCTGGTGTATTTTTGTTAGAAGAATTTGACAATGGTCTGGATGTTGAACCAAAGAGGTTTCCAGGTAGAAAAGATGGGCCTTCACTCTGCAGGTTGCGAACTGGGGGTGGGGACATGTTTTGAAATGAGAAAAAGGACTGAAGGCTCTGGTTGTTGTCGAAAATGGAGTGTGACAAGTTGGCGTCAATCTCTGTGGAGTAAGTAGGTTTGCTTTTCTTGCTCTGAGAAGGCTGCTTACGCTTGGCTTGTCGAGCCTGCTGAGAAGGTGATGGTGCAGGAGGCTGGCCATTTCCAGATGTCTGGTGTGCAGGGGGTGGAGCCTGAGAAGGTGCAGAGCTCTGTTGGGACTGGTTGGAGTTGTGATTGGGAGCCATGTTGCGTGACTGGCCATGAGAAGGGGGAACTCGACTGAGTCCGCTGCTGCCTCCCCCGCCTCCCTGGGACTGCTTTTGCTGCTTGCTGCCACCACCATTCTGCTGCTGCTGCTGCTGCTGCGAGCTTGGCTTCCGTGAACTTGTGCTCGCCCCAGTTGATACGTGTTCTAGTGGGCGTGTCTGATTCATGTCCCGCTGGTATGACATGCCATGGTGATCAAAGTTTGGTCCTCCCAAAGGCACACTCGCAGAGGTCTGGGAACTGCCAAAGCCATGATCAAAGCCACGGTTCATGAGGTGGTTGGAATCAGAGTTTGGTAGGGGTGGGTGTCGAAGGGGAGGGGTATTAAGACTGGCTGATGATGGGTAGCTAGATGAGAAATAATTCCCAGCAGGAGAAGTATGGTTGCCCATCTGTTGTGGGGATCTGTTGATAGGGGGGCCATGGTCTAGTGGTTGTGTAGGCTGCTGGGGTGGACGATTGGATGGTGGGGGAGGTGGCTGAATCTCAGATAGCCGCTTCTGACCACTGTTGCTACCACTCCCCCCACCTGCACCTCCACCATGGTGTTGGGTAAAACTAGCCATTGGGCTCTTGTCTACAGATGACATAAGATGTGACTGGTCATTAGGCATAGCAGTGTCCCTTACCCCAGAACAGCTACTATTTAAGTCCATCAAGCCACCAAAATTGAAACTGTTTTGGGCAGTGGATGGCATACCTCCTCCCACTCCTGGACCTGAGGTCTGGTGGCCTGAACCTTGACCATCCATGCGAACATCTACCCCAGGTGGCATCATGTTCAGTGACTGCGTCTGATGACTCTGCTGACTAGTAGAGGAAGGTTGGGTAACTGAGGGGTGCAGTGGATAAAACGGGAATGAGTGGTGGCCGACCTGACCATGAGAACCTGATGATGATGATGTCTGCGTTGTGGAAGCTGAGGTAAGACTAAAAGAAAAGGGCATGCCTGCACTGGATGCAACACCCATTTCTTGGCCTGTGCTTTGTGTGGAAGATGAAGTCAGATTCAGCCCAATGCTTGTAAAGTTAAAACTCTCTCCACTGGCATCGTTCATTCCAGCCATCCTGCTCATGTTACCTGCCACACTGCTGTTGGAAGATTGTTGTGAACAGGACTCCAGGTTGGATGTCTGCCTACTGGGCTGCACAAAATTGTCTGCTGAGTAGATTCCTGTACGTGAGCGTGAGGCTGCACTGTCTTCCGTGCAAGAAGGCTTTCCTTGAGAGGTTGGTTTCTGCATGTGGGACAGTTTCGGGGCAGTGGAACTGAAAAGATTGGCATTGGGGCATGAAATATCAGGTGAATTCAAAAGGCTGGACATATCATTGAGGCGAACAGATGATGAAGGAGACTGAGTGGGAGCCATGTGAGCACCTGCTCCCTGATTGAAGCCCTGGTTTTCGTGGGAACCTCGCGAGTGACTGGATGATGGTGATATGCAACTTGCAGAGGGAGATTGTCGCACCCCTGCCCCACCCTGTGGGGAAGAGGACAAGTAACCTCCCTGATTCTGTTGCTGCTGATGAGACAGAGATGTAGAACGAGGACGACCAACGGCCTGGGCAGGACTGGTGGGTGGCCCCATGTGGGCATGGCCTTGAGTTGGCCCACTCTGAGGAGGCTGTGCCATCTGTGGAGAGTGTGATGGCATCTGCTGGGCAGGGTTGTGTCGTGGGGGTGTCTGCTGTCGCTGTTTGTTGGAAATACTTTGTTGCTGCTGTTGTTTCTGCTTCTGTTGCTGCTGCACCATCATAGAGTTAGCACTGTTATGACCCAGGGTCAAGGGATGATGCAAAGCAGGTGGGGGTGAGTTGGAGCTCTGCAACATGAGGGGGTCCATGTTCATAGTGTTAGAGGTCGGCACCACATCAGAAATGTCAGCCAGTGTCTCTATGCTTGTCGAGCACATTGTAGTCACAATATCTGATGACACTATGGAGGAAATCTGTCCTAAAGGCCCATCCAAGTTCTGGTCCTGCAACTGCCCTTGACCTTTGCTCCCAGAAGATGATCCTGAAGACTTGGCCTGTGAAACTGGTGGAGAGATTAATGGAGGAGGGCTATTAAGTGCTTCAAGCGTATCAAACCCTGGCATAGGAAGAATCACAGAGGCAGAATCCACACTGTTGCTGCTTAGGCTATCATTACTCTTGCTGCTGGAGATTGTTCCATTAGTCTGAATGGACATATTTTCTGAGGCTGCAGTATTCACACGAGCTGTGGTACTGATGCTATGTACACTGTTAACTGCATTCATATTGTTCAGAGAATCTGCTATGCTAGATCCACTGTTTGACTTTGCTCTGTCTTTTTTGTCACTCTTTTTACTTTTGCTAGATTTTGATCCTTTGCTCACTGAAGAAGAGTCACTTTTAGCTTGCGACAAGGCTGGGACTAACATATCAAGGGAAGAAGCTGGTGTATTCGTACCAGCTGATGTTGTGGTGGTTGCAGAGGCAAGAGTAGTTGTAGCAGCAGTGTTGGTGACCATGGTTGATGTAGTACTAACTGTTGATACCGACAACGGAGAGGTGGCTGCTAGCAAATTTTGGGTGCCTGAGGGAGTCTTACTCTTGCTCTTTTTACTTTTGGATTTTTGGGGGCTCTCTGTCTTAGCAGAGCCCAATCCTGGTGGGCTGTCATCCTGAAAGTCATAAATGGACATGCGTGACGTGCTGTTTGGGTCGTCCTGTTGCTGCTGGGATAAAGGTCTCACACCTAGCTGCTGATTTAACACAAATAAATTGGCTTCTAAGCTGCTGTCATTCTCCCGGCTATTTCCTTTGCATTGTTTCTTACTAGGATTTGAACTTCCATCATCCATTTGCCCACCATCTTTGCGCCTTTTGCTTTTCTTTTCCCGTTTTTCTGCTTTTTCCACCTTCTCATACTTCTTTAATTGTTCATCTGAAACAAGACTGCTCCCAAGCTTCTCTACCTGGTCAAGCACGTCAGAAATTTCACTCTCCGTGAAGGTGATGCTGTCAGGAAGTACGAAAGGATCACTGGCACCAGACACAACATGGTCTGCTACCTCATCCACAATCATATCAGCAGCAGAGGGTTGCACCAGCTGCGGCTCTGACATGAGCCCTGGAGATTGCTGTTCCTGCTGCTGCTGGTGTTGCTGTAAAAGCAGCAGCTGCTCTTGTTCATGATGCTGAAGTTTGGTCTGCTCCTCTTGCTGCTGCTGTTGTTGCTGTAGAATCAGCTGCTGTTGCTGGTTGATTTCTTCTTGACGCCGTATAGCTGCTTCTTGCTCTTTCTTCTTCTTCTTGCTTGATTTCTTGGATGACTTGGAGCCATCCCCATCCTTCTCACGACCATCCTCTTTTTCTTTGTCTTTCTTCTTGGATTTGGATTTCTTGGGTTTTTTAGGTGGAGGTACAATCTGTCCTGCAGTATCGGTTCCAGATGAAATGGTGTTTGTAGCAGCTGCAGAGGAATCAGCTGTAGTAACCGCTACAGCTGCAGATAATGTTCCCACATCTGAAGTCTGAGCAAGAGATGGCATTGATGGTGGAATCTGGAAAATTGAAACAAAAACTGTTGGAAGAAGGTTAGCAATTTGTTTTTATCTTAATATATAATTTGACTGAGTTATTAAAAAAATATATTAATTATAATACAGATCATGCAAAAGACAATGGTAAAAGTCCCAAATCCAGAGACTAAACACAGCCACAGCATTTATTTTCAAATAATCACAATGTATCAACAATTCTTTAAATGCAGTTTGAAGATAAGGCAAAAGTTTATTCAAGTCCTTAAAAAAAAATCCTTAACTTTTGCCTCATCTTCAAACTGCACTTAAAGAATTGTTGAAACATTGTGATTATTTGAAAATAAATGCTGTGGCTCTTGCTTAAATGTCTACACCTGTATACAGCTTATGTTATCACTAGAAAATATGTCAAAATTTTAAGCAAATATACAAAACGTAATCACTTTATTTCTTCTCTAGAATACATTTTATACATTTTTTTACATCACAAAGCCAGATTAAATTGAATATATGTAGTGTATCTTTAATTAAAAAAACTGAAATATTTACTTTCAAACATATAATTATACACAGACATATTGTTGGCTTTAATATAATTATTAAAAAACCCACAATACTAACAACAATGTAACTTCAAAGTATAAGGAAATACATGAACAAAAGGTAATGCACATCAATGACAACAGAATGTGTATTCTGAATTATGTGATAAATTATATTTACTAAAAGTCTAAAAAGTTGGAGTTAGGGGTGGAGGGTGGAACATTTTTTAAAAAGTGCTCTCGACTAACCCAACATGCTGGTATTTATAAGCTCTTCAGTTTGACAACCTAGAATCAGGCATTTACAGTAGATTAATATCAAAATCAAACAGTGATGCTCATTATATACTGCAACCAACAAAGAAAAAGAAAAAAACTCACCAGGGAAAGTGTCTGTGGAGAAGTCAGGCCCATCTGCTGCTGCTGTTGTTCGATGTGCCTCATCAGCTGTTCATGCTGCTCACGTTCCTGCTGCATCAACTTCTCCTGTTCTTGCTGCTCCTGCTGACGCAGCAAGGCTTCTTGCTCCTGAAGCATCTGGCTATGCTGTTCCCGTTGTTGCTGACAGTCCACAGACTTTGACAGTTCTGTCTGTGGTGCTGCATTCGTGGAGATGCTCTTTTAAGGGGATGAGGATGAAGGCATGTCTGTGTCAGGTCCTGCAGGACTTGTGTCTATCAACAGGGGATTGTCATCATGTGCAGGATTGTAGAAGGCCCCCCCGATAGGGGAAGTCATTTCCGTGGGAGATGCAGTAAAAATAGATTGTGCTGCTTTAGCCAGAATGTCTTGATTATCACTGGATGGTGCAAGGCCTCCTTCCTCTGATGCAGGATTGTTTGTATCGTCACATATCATTATGTTTGAGGCAGCCTGACTGTCCCAGGGCCCATCTGTGTTGATAACTAAGGGCTGTGTTACTGACGTGGTCACAGAACAAGTGGCATTGGTTCTCGACATAACAGTCTGTGAACAAGATGATGTGGTGGTTGATGTAGTAGACGTTGACAATGCCTTACTTGAAGATTTGCTAGATTTGGGCTTGGGAGTCGTGGTTCTTTGGGAGTTCTTTTTGTTAGACTTCTTTGAACCAGAAGATGCAGCTGATGTATGTACAGATGAACTGGCACCAGATTTGTCTCCAACAGTGGTGCTGACTGCACCCCCAACAGATGGCGTGGTCTGAACAGCTGTCTGTCCACTGTTCAAGACTTGTAGAGTTATGGGGATCTACCAGCACGTTAACCACCTGTCCATTGTGCTGCATCATCAACAGAATGGGGGCACTGCCTGCAGCAGCACCATTGCTACTGTTAGCACCTGTGGCACAACCACCGCCTCCAGCAGCAGTCAGCTGCACACTTCCTGTACTTCCGGTTCCTGCACAACCTGTCTGCATTAACATGCCTGATGCATTGCTGGAGGAGGTCTGTGTTTCAGAGCTGCTTGTTTTCACATTCTGTGAACCTTTCCTTGCGATTGCACTAGAAGTTGTATGTGTGCGTGGTTGGCTTGCATTACGCTGCATCAGGACCTACATAGATAACAAGTAAATAAAATGCAAAACTTTCACACAAACCATCCATCTCATTAGCACAATGCTACACATACAGTTGCAAGCACAAGAGCTGAACAGTTCAAATTCCAGCTAAAGTTTTCGTAATAACACTAAAAGTATTAAAGGACAACTGAACTTGTATCTGGAGCCAGATTGCCAGGCAGCAACAGAGCTTTTGTCCTTCAAAATTTTTACATATATTTGTGTAAGGCAATAGGAATCAACGCTAAGAGAACTCTCTCACATACAAAAAAGAAAAAGCTTCTGATTATAAAAGGGACACAATGAAGCAGCATTTGGAAGGAAGAAACGAGCAAAAACCTAAGCAAGAGGACAAACCATGCACAAGACAATACTAGATTGTCTAGCATTTTCTGCAACTCTGTAGCAAATGACTAGGATCATAGTTACAGTCAGTTACCTGGGTGGTCTGCATCTGGGCTTTTGCAAGGACATTTTTGGCTGCTGAAGTAGGCACCACAGTGGATGCCAGTGTGACAACAGTAGTAGTGGGAATGGTTTGTGAGGCACTAATGGCGGCAGAAGGCATGAGAAGATTTAGATTCTGCTGCTGCTGAAGAAGTTGCTGGATCTGGAAGGAAACGTACACTGTTTACTGTCAGGGAAAAAGTAGACATTATTTAAAACTACAGTAACATTCTGATAAATAATGAGTGTGATGACTATAATCACTACAGCGATGATGATCTTTGCAAGGAATATAGAAGGGCACTTTTTGAACATGCAAATTATCAAACCATAACAATCTTGCACAAACTTAGAGTGTGCCAAATATGAGCAACATGAAACCATATGTAGTACCTGCTGCTGCTGAGTAAGATGAGCCTGTCCTGCTGCTGTGGTAGTCATCTGTAGCCCATTCGGCCCAATAAAAACCTGAGCTCCTCCTGGGTTATTGGGGTCTACCTGGATAACCTGCACCAATTTTGCTAAGATTAAAACAATGCAAACATAACAGAAAGACAGCTGGGTAAAATCTGAACAATGCTGTGAAAAGATCTGTGTTAACTATATGCATCCAAACAAAACTCTGAGTAAACATCCAGCATATCACACCATTAGTAAACATTCAGAAAACTGTGTTTGCATAGCCTGACATAGCAATGATTTGAAATGGAATGATAAAGCAACAATTTTTTATTTACCTGGCTAGTACCTGCGCCACCTCCCATTTGTTGCAGCTGAATATGGCCAGTTGTGCCTGCAGAACCACTGGTCAGTCCTCCACTACCCCCAGGTGCTACACTCATAAGACCACCGCCTCCATGGTTGGCAGTAAGAAGCTGAGGGTTAGAGACCACTGGAATAACGTGACCACTCGGGAGAACAAGGGCAGAAGGAAGCTGATGGGGATTTGCAGGAACTGTGTTTAGTGTCACCATACTGCTACCTTGTGCGCCAGGAAAAAGAACACCACCAGCTGCCGCCGGCCCTCCTCCTGCTGCTGCTGCACCAGCTGTTGCACCTCCTGTAATGGTGTGCTGGGCTTGATTAGTAGGATTGGTCACGCCACCTCCTGCACTAGCACCTGTGACAGATGTTTCCAAAACATTCCTAGTGCTTTGTGCCTTTTTTTAAAATTTTACATTCATATAAAACATTTATTTCCCATAAAACATTCATTTTATTCATTTCTATTTATTTCTGACTTTTCATGTACTATCTAGAAACATCTTTTTATGACTGAGATTATGACTGAATGTTTACCTGTCAACATGCTTGGGAAGCCAAGACCCAAAGACTGCATAAGCTGCTGATTAAGTGCCGCCCCTGGTTGAAGCAAGCTGCCCAGCTGACCACCAGACTGCACTGCCAAAGACTGTAGAGAACCCTGTGACAGAAGCTGGGATCCAAGAAAGCTCATCTGTCCAGGATTCTGTGGATTCATCCCAGCCAAAATAGAGGATTGAGGATGTGATGCAGGGACGGAGCTAAGATTACCAGAGGCACCAGGATCTGATTTGGCTATGGTAAGTGCCCCACTGCTGATTAATGCCTGCTGCTGATGGTCAAAGAGGGAGATAGTAGGGTTCGCACCTCCCATCAGACCTGAGTTTGTTGAGACAGAAACACCTCCACTACCTATGACGGTTTTGTCACCAAGGCCACTAAAAGATGGATCCAGGGACTGCTGCATAAGTATAGGGAGGCCATTTTCATTGATCATGAGAAGCTGTCCTTGTTGGTTCATAAGAATGCTTCCAGGAACAAGTCCACCAGGCCCGGCTGCTCCCTGAATCATGCTCAGCTGTCCATGTTGATTGATGGTTCCAGAAGGCATAATTCCCATGGCACCAGGGTTCTGCCCAGCATTTGGTGCAACCATTCCAAGCCCTGCATTAGGAGCAAGATGGTTAAGAACTGGCATGCCCATCACGAGGCTGGCCTGCGAGGGTTGCTGCTGTTGCAGCTGACCAAGCTGCCCCACTGACATGATGGGTGTGTTCTGGTTCATGGCTGAGGAAGTCACTGTCACCGTGCTAGCAGCCAGAGATGCACTTCCTGCTGCTGACTGCATCATCCCCATCATTGCCGAAGATGCCAAGGACGGAAAAAGAGACATCGACGAGCTGACAGTGTTGGAAGCAACTGATGCCAGAGTCTGCAAAGCATCATGACTAACATCCTCCAAGCTCAAAGACTGCTGCTGAGCTTGGATCTGCTAATGTCAGAGTCTGTTGCAGCTGAATCAGTGTGCACATTTAGTTCCGACACTGGTGCCGGGCTTGACTGTCGGGAAGCATCCAGCTGAAGGGAAGGAGTGATACCTGCATCCTGCATAGCTATTTGCAAAAGTCCTCCAATGCTACCACCCCCCAGCATATTAGCATTGCCTCCTCTGACTGCTGACTGAGAGCTTTTCTCCAGCCCATAAACAACATTTTCTCTCTGGCCACCATCCAGTGCAGATGATGCAGAGCCTGCTGTTAGAGATGTTTGGTGGTTGGCAGACACTACCACCTGGCCTGATGGACTTACCATTAGGTTTGAGTTCACCATAAGATTTTGTCCTAAAAAAAAAAACAAAGAGCAAGCAGTGTCAAGAAAATCTTGTTAGTTTCCCCAACACTTAAATCTTAAAGAAACAGTTCTAGCTCCCAAAGGGAATTAATTCACAGAAAACAATACCCGAAGAAGCCAACAGTTTCTTTCCTTACATATTCATTTATTTACCCACAATGTGATGCTTTGTGACAGTACCCAGTTCCTGTGAAACCGTTCACTATATCAAAAACAAATCCGTTATGCACATGGTGCATGAAGAAGCACATAGTGCTAAAAAATTAATAAAAAACTAACTCCACAATGTTGAGCAAAATACTTACAAAAAAAAAAAACTCTCTTTTTCACTCACACACATACACACAGATTATTCTTTGCATGTGGCACTTATTTACAGGGCTGGCTGATTTGCCGTGATGTAGCTTTAGTTGTGACTTGGTATAAAACACTAATCCTACCCCACCAAGGTTCTCATACTGACCTGGCAATCCGCTATAAATAAATCCACCGTTGTGAGACAGAAGCCCGCTGGCCATAGCCTGAGCCATGGCCTGTTGTTGTTGTTGCTGCTGTTGCTCCTGTTGTAGTTTTTGCTGTTCAAGATGTACACTAATGGTGTTTCGTCGTTTGGAGCCTGAGGTGACTGATGATTTATTTTTGGATCGAGATTCATCACTTCCATTAGCCATTGCTACTTCGCTTGTGGAATCTGAGGCTGCAGTCGCTGGTGAAGTGCCATTTTCTGTCAAAGCTGAGTTTGACTTCCTGTTACCCCTCCATTGTGAGGTATCATTCAGGGCAGCAATACCTACATTTGCAAAAATTCCTTTCTTTTACAACAAGAGAGGTTATACATTCTATATGCTTATGTAAGTCTCAAATGATCTGTGAAGTTATAAATATTGAAAGTAAAACAAGGTCTGAATGACACAGGTAGAACATAAAGCATCATCATGTTAAGTTTCAAGAATTCATGTCAAGAATAAAAAAAAAAGGATCTTTAATTTGCGTTCAGTGGTTTCTTGCGAAATAAACATCAGAAGTACTTTTATTAATTTCTTACAATTTTATCTTTCTTGTCTTTTGTACCTTAAATGATAGGGAGATTTTTCTTGTGCACTAATTATGTTAAATAGACTATTTCAACATGTAATAAGGTAAGCATATAACTTGTGAGACAGTATTTCACTGTGCTTTTTTTATTTACAATGAAACAATATTCCTTCAGAATTGTTGACTGAAGAAGCCTAGACCATCTCTTTTTAGAAATTTAAACTGAAATTTTGGCTGCAGAACAACCTTTTTTTTATGCAGTTTATAATTTAGTGAGGTAAGATAAAACATGCTGAATGACATTACTTTAATGGTTGTCAACTGTGCTTGCAAGGTACTAAAGATATCCCTACCCAATATTGCAAATATGTTGTGCACATATACTGAAATGAACCATTCTTAAACTAGTTGATACATTAGGAAAAAAAAAAAAAATTAGAAGTATACAAGTGCCAAATTTCTTTTCTGTGAATTTCTCTGCATCTACAAGCCTGAGATTCAGCTTTACAAAAAAACACAATGCAAATCACAAATCTACAAAACTTTACAAAAATCAAATGAAAACATTAGGAAATATTTTGACAACATTGACGTGAACAAAGTTCATCCCACCTCACTAAAATATGAAATACATAAAAAAAAAAAATAAAAAAAAAAAAATTCACTGTTCTGTTCTGCAGCCACATAGTTTAAATTTACATA